>NW_027473318.1:3698257-4022822 GCF_050947335.1 Megachile rotundata | reverse complement strand
TTACAATCTCCCAAATACAGTCTCCCAAATACAATCTCCCAAATACAATCTCCGAAATACAATCATACAATCACAATCATACCATCACAATCATACAATCACAATCATACAATCACAATCATACTATCACAATCATACAATCACAATCATACAATCACAACCATACAATCAGAATCATATAATCACAATCATACAATCACAATCATACAATCACAATCATACAATCACAATCATACATTCAAAATCATGCAATCACAATCATACAATCGCAATCATACAATCACAATCATACAATCACAATCATACAATCAGAATCATACATTCAAAATCATGCAATCACAATCATACAATCACAATCATGCAATCACAATCATACAATCACAATCATGCAATCACAATCATACAATCACAATCGTACAATCACAATCGTACAATCACAATCGCACAACCACAATCAGTCAATCACACTCATACAATCACAATCATACAATCACAATCATACAATCACAATCATACAATCACAATCATACTTTCACAATCATACAATCACAATCATACAATCACAATCATACAATCACAATCATACAATCACAATCATACAATCACAATCATACAATCACAATCATACAATCACAATCATACAATCGCAATCATACAATCACAATCATAGAATCTCAATCATACAATCACAATCATACAATCATAATCATACAATTACAATCATACAATCACAATCATACAATCACAATCATACAATCACAATCATACAATCACAATTATGCAATCACATTCATACAATCGCATTCATACAATCGCAATCATACAATCACAATCATACAATCACAATCATACAATCACAATCATAAAATCACAAAAATACAATCATAATCATACAATCACAATCATACAATCGCAATCATACAATCACAATCATACAATCATAATCATACAATCACAATCACACGATCGCAATCATACAATCACAATCATACCATCACAATCATACCATCACAATCATACAATCACAATCATACAATCATAATCATACAATTACAATCATACATCACAATCATACAATCACAATCATACAATCGCAATCATACAATCACAATCATACAATCGCAATCATTCAATTACAATCTCCCAAATACAATCTCCCAAATACAATCAAACAATCACAATCATACAATCACAATCATACAATCACAATCATTCAATCACAATCATTCTATCACAGTCATACAATCACAGTCATACAATCACAATCATACTATCACAATCATACAATCACAATCGTACAATCACAATCGTACAATCACAATCGTACAATCACAATCGTACAATCACAATCATACAATCACAATCATACAATCACAATCATACAATCACAATCATACAATCACAATCATACAATCACAATCATACAATCACAATCATACAATCACATTCATACAATCGCAAGCATACAATCACAATCATACAATCTCAATCATACAATCACAATCATACAATCATAATCATACAATTACAATCATACATCACAATCATACAATCACAATCATACAATCGCAATCACACAATTACAATATCCCAAATACAATCTCCCAAATACAATCATACAATCACAATCATACAATCACAATCATACAATCACAATCATACAATCACAATCATACAATCGCATTCATACAATCGCAATCATACAATCACAATCATACAATCGCAATCATGCAATTACAATCTCCCAAATACAATCTCCCAAATACAATCACCCAAATACAATCATACAATCACAATCATACAATCATAATCATACAATCACAAACATACAATCACAATCATACAATCACAATCATACTATCACAATCATACAATCACAATCATACAATCACAATCATACAATCACAATCATACAATCACAATCATACAATCACAATCATACAATCACAATCATACAATCACAATCATACAATCACAATCATACAATCACAATCATACATTCAAATTCATGCAATCACATTCATACAATCACAATCATGCAATCACAATCATACAATCATAATCATACAATCACAATCGTACAATCACAATCGTACAATCACAATCGTACAATCACAATCGCACAACCACAATCAGACAATCACAATCATACAATCACAATCATACAATCACAATCATACAATCACAATCATACAATCACAATCATGCAATCACAATCATACAATCATATTCATACAACCACAATCATACAATCATAATCGTACATTCACAATCGCACAATCACAAACGCACAACCACAATCAGACAATCACACTCATACAATCACAATCATACAATCACAATCATACAATCACAATCATAACATCACAATCATACAATCACAATCATACAATCACAATCATACAATCGCAATCATACAATCACAATCATAGAATCTCAATCATACAATCACAATCATACAATCATAATCATACAATTACAATCATACAATCACAATCATACAATCACAATCATACAATCACAATCATACAATCACAATCATACAATCACAATTATGCAATCACATTCATACAATCGCATTCATACAATCGCAATCATACAATCACAATCATACAATCACAATCATACAATCACAATCATAAAATCACAAAAATACAATCATAATCATACAATCACAATCATACAATCGCAATCGTACAATCACAATCATACAATCATAATCATACAATCACAATCACACGATCGCAATCATACAATCACAATCATACCATCACAATCATACCATCACAATCATACAATCACAATCATACAACCATAATCATACAATTACAATCATACATCACAATCATACAATCACAATCACACGATCGCAATCATACAATCACAATCATACCATCACAATCATACCATCACAATCATACAATCACAATCATACAATCATAATCATACAATTAAAATCATACATCACAATCATACAATCACAATCATACAATCGCAATCATACAATCACAATCATACAATCGCAATCATACAATTACAATCTCCCAAATACAATCTCCCAAATGCAATCTCCCAAATACAATCATACAATCACAATCATACAATCAAAATCATACAATCATAATCACACAATTACAATCATACATCACAATCATACAATCGCAATCATACAATCGCAATCATACAATCACAATCATACAATCGCAATTATACAGTTACAATCTCCCAAATACAATCTCCCAAATACAATCATACAATCACAATCATGCAGTCACAATCATACAATCACAATCATACTATCACAATCATACAATCACAATCATACAATCACAATCATACAATCGCAATCATACAATCACAATCATACAATCGCAATCATACAATTACAATCTCCCAAATACAATCTCCCAAATGCAATCTCCCAAATACAATCATACAATCACAATCATACAATCAAAATCATACAATCATAATCACACAATTACAATCATACATCACAATCATACAATCGCAATCATACAATCGCAATCATACAATCACAATCATACAATCGCAATTATACAGTTACAATCTCCCAAATACAATCTCCCAAATACAATCTCCCAAATACAATCATACAATCACAATCATGCAGTCACAATCATACAATCACAATCATACTATCACAATCATACAATCACAATCATACAATCACAATCATACAATCACAATCATACAATCACAATCATACAATTACAGTCATACATCGCAATCATACAATTACAATCATACATCACAGTCATACAATCACAATCATACAATCGCAATCATACAGTCACAATCATACAATCGCAATCATACAATTACAATCTCACAAATACAATCTCCCAAATACAATTATACAATCACAATCATACAGTCACAATCATACAATCATAATCATACAATCGCAATCATACAATTACAATCTCCCAAATACAATCTCCCAAATACAATCTCCCAAATACAATCATACAATCACAATCATACAATCACAATCATATAATCACAATCATACAATCACAATCATACAATCACAATCATACAATCACAATCATACAATCACAATCATACAATCACAATCATACAATCAGAATCATACATTCAAAATCATGCAATCACAATCATACAATCACAATCATGCAATCACAATCATACAATCATAATCATACAATCACAATCATACAATCACAATCATACAATCACAACCATACAATCACAATCATGCAATCACAATCATACAATCACAATCATGCAATCACAATCATACAATCATAATCATACAATCTCAATCATACAATCACAATCGTACAATCACAATCGTACAATCACAATCGCACAACCACAATCAGTCAATCACACTCATACAATCACAATCATACAATCACAATCATACAATCACAATCATACAATCACAATCATACTTTAACAATCATACAATCACAATCATACAATCACAATCATACAATCGCAATCTCCCAAATACAATCTCCCAAATACAATCATACAATCACAATCATACAGTCACAATCATACAATCACAGTCATACAATCACAGTCATACAATCACAATCATACTATCACAATCATACAATCACAATTATACAATCGCAATCATACAATCACAATCATACAATCGCAATCATACAATCACAATCATAGAATCTCAATCATACAATCACAATCATACAATCATAATCATACAATTACAATCATACAATCACAATCATACAATCACAATCATACAATCACAATCATACAATCACAATTATGCAATCACATTCATACAATCGCATTCATACAATCGCAATCATACAATCACAATCATACAATCACAATCATACAATCACAATCATAAAATCACAAAAATACAATCATAATCATACAATCACAATCATACAATCGCAATCGTACAATCACAATCATACAATCATAATCATACAATCACAATCACACGATCGCAATCATACAATCACAATCATACCATCACAATCATACCATCACAATCATACAATCACAATCATACAATCATAATCATACAATTACAATCATACATCACAATCATACAATCACAATCATACAATCGCAATCATACAATCACAATCATACAATCGCAATCATACAATTACAATCTCCCAAATACAATCTCCCAAATGCAATCTCCCAAATACAATCATACAATCACAATCATACAATCAAAATCATACAATCATAATCACACAATTACAATCATACATCACAATCATACAATCGCAATCATACAATCGCAATCATACAATCACAATCATACAATCGCAATCATACAGTTACAATCTCCCAAATACAATCTCCCAAATACAATCTCCCAAATACAATCATACAATCACAATCATGCAGTCACAATCATACAATCACAATCATACTATCACAATCATACAATAACAATCATACAATCACAATCATACAATCACAATCATACAATCACAATCATACAATTACAGTCATACATCGCAATCATACAATTACAATTATACATCACAATCATACAATCACAATCATACAATCGCAATCATACAGTCACAATCATACAATCGCAATCATACAATTACAATCTCCCAAATACAATCTCCCAAATACAATCATACAATCACAATCATACAGTCACAATCATACAATCATAATCATACAATCGCAATCATACAATTACAATCTCCCAAATACAATCTCCCAAATACAATCATACAATCACAATCATACAATCACAATCATATAATCACAATCATACAATCACAATCATACAATCACAATCATACAATCACAATCATACAATCACAATCATACAATCGCAATCATACAATTACAATCTCCCAAATACAATCCCCCAAATACAATCATACAATCACAATCATACAATCACAATCATACAATCACAATCATACAATCACAATCATACAATCACAATCATAAAATCACAATCATACAATCATAATCATACAATCACAATCATACCTTCACAATCATACAATCACAATCATACAATCACAATCATACAATCACAATCATACAATCACAATCATACAATCACAATCATACAATCACAATCATACAATCACAATCATACAATCGCAATCATACAATCGCAATCATACAATCACAATCATACAATATCAATCATACAATCACAATCATACAACCACAATCAGACAATCACAATCATACAATCACAATCATACAATCACAATCATACATTCAAATTCATGCAATCACATTCATACAATCACAATCATGCAATCACAATCATACAATCATAATCATACAATCACAATCATACAATCACAATCGTACTATCACAATCGTACTATCACAATCATACAATCACAATCATACAATCACAATCATACAATCACAATCATACAATCACAATCATACAATCGCAATCATACAATTACAATCTCCCAAATACAGTCTCCCAAATACAATCTCCCAAATACAATCTCCGAAATACAATCATACAATCACAATCATACCATCACAATCATACAATCACAATCATACAATCACAATCATACTATCACAATCATACAATCACAATCATACAATCACAACCATACAATCAGAATCATATAATCACAATCATACAATCACAATCATACAATCACAATCATACAATCACAATCATACATTCAAAATCATGCAATCACAATCATACAATCGCAATCATACAATCACAATCATACAATCACAATCATACAATCAGAATCATACATTCAAAATCATGCAATCACAATCATACAATCACAATCATGCAATCACAATCATACAATCACAATCATGCAATCACAATCATACAATCACAATCGTACAATCACAATCGTACAATCACAATCGCACAACCACAATCAGTCAATCACACTCATACAATCACAATCATACAATCACAATCATACAATCACAATCATACAATCACAATCATACTTTCACAATCATACAATCACAATCATACAATCACAATCATACAATCACAATCATACAATCACAATCATACAATCACAATCATACAATCACAATCATACAATCACAATCATACAATCGCAATCATACAATCACAATCATAGAATCTCAATCATACAATCACAATCATACAATCATAATCATACAATTACAATCATACAATCACAATCATACAATCACAATCATACAATCACAATCATACAATCACAATTATGCAATCACATTCATACAATCGCATTCATACAATCGCAATCATACAATCACAATCATACAATCACAATCATACAATCACAATCATAAAATCACAAAAATACAATCATAATCATACAATCACAATCATACAATCGCAATCATACAATCACAATCATACAATCATAATCATACAATCACAATCACACGATCGCAATCATACAATCACAATCATACCATCACAATCATACCATCACAATCATACAATCACAATCATACAATCATAATCATACAATTACAATCATACATCACAATCATACAATCACAATCATACAATCGCAATCATACAATCACAATCATACAATCGCAATCATTCAATTACAATCTCCCAAATACAATCTCCCAAATACAATCAAACAATCACAATCATACAATCACAATCATACAATCACAATCATTCAATCACAATCATTCTATCACAGTCATACAATCACAGTCATACAATCACAATCATACTATCACAATCATACAATCACAATCGTACAATCACAATCGTACAATCACAATCGTACAATCACAATCGTACAATCACAATCATACAATCACAATCATACAATCACAATCATACAATCACAATCATACAATCACAATCATACAATCACAATCATACAATCACAATCATACAATCACATTCATACAATCGCAAGCATACAATCACAATCATACAATCTCAATCATACAATCACAATCATACAATCATAATCATACAATTACAATCATACATCACAATCATACAATCACAATCATACAATCGCAATCACACAATTACAATATCCCAAATACAATCTCCCAAATACAATCATACAATCACAATCATACAATCACAATCATACAATCACAATCATACAATCACAATCATACAATCGCATTCATACAATCGCAATCATACAATCACAATCATACAATCGCAATCAAGCAATTACAATCTCCCAAATACAATCTCCCAAATACAATCACCCAAATACAATCATACAATCACAATCATACAATCATAATCATACAATCACAAACATACAATCACAATCATACAATCACAATCATACTATCACAATCATACAATCACAATCATACAATCACAATCATACAATCACAATCATACAATCACAATCATGCAATCACAATCATACAATCATATTCATACAACCACAATCATACAATCATAATCGTACATTCACAATCGCACAATCACAAACGCACAACCACAATCAGACAATCACACTCATACAATCACAATCATACAATCACAATCATACAATCACAATCATAACATCACAATCATACAATCACAATCATACAATCACAATCATACAATCGCAATCATACAATCACAATCATAGAATCTCAATCATACAATCACAATCATACAATCATAATCATACAATTACAATCATACAATCACAATCATACAATCACAATCATACAATCACAATCATACAATCACAATCATACAATCACAATTATGCAATCACATTCATACAATCGCATTCATACAATCGCAATCATACAATCACAATCATACAATCACAATCATACAATCACAATCATAAAATCACAAAAATACAATCATAATCATACAATCACAATCATACAATCGCAATCGTACAATCACAATCATACAATCATAATCATACAATCACAATCACACGATCGCAATCATACAATCACAATCATACCATCACAATCATACCATCACAATCATACAATCACAATCATACAACCATAATCATACAATTACAATCATACATCACAATCATACAATCACAATCACACGATCGCAATCATACAATCACAATCATACCATCACAATCATACCATCACAATCATACAATCACAATCATACAATCATAATCATACAATTAAAATCATACATCACAATCATACAATCACAATCATACAATCGCAGTCATACAATCACAATCATACAATCGCAATCATACAATTACAATCTCCCAAATACAATCTCCCAAATGCAATCTCCCAAATACAATCATACAATCACAATCATACAATCAAAATCATACAATCATAATCACACAATTACAATCATACATCACAATCATACAATCGCAATCATACAATCGCAATCATACAATCACAATCATACAATCGCAATTATACAGTTACAATCTCCCAAATACAATCTCCCAAATACAATCATACAATCACAATCATGCAGTCACAATCATACAATCACAATCGTACTATCACAATCATACAATCACAATCATACAATCACAATCATACAATCGCAATCATACAATCACAATCATACAATCGCAATCATACAATTACAATCTCCCAAATACAATCTCCCAAATGCAATCTCCCAAATACAATCATACAATCACAATCATACAATCAAAATCATACAATCATAATCACACAATTACAATCATACATCACAATCATACAATCGCAATCATACAATCGCAATCATACAATCACAATCATACAATCGCAATTATACAGTTACAATCTCCCAAATACAATCTCCCAAATACAATCTCCCAAATACAATCATACAATCACAATCATGCAGTCACAATCATACAATCACAATCATACTATCACAATCATACAATCACAATCATACAATCACAATCATACAATCACAATCATACAATCACAATCATACAATTACAGTCATACATCGCAATCATACAATTACAATCATACATCACAGTCATACAATCACAATCATACAATCGCAATCATACAGTCACAATCATACAATCGCAATCATACAATTACAATCTCCCAAATACAATCTCCCAAATACAATTATACAATCACAATCATACAGTCACAATCATACAATCATAATCATACAATCGCAATCATACAATTACAATCTCCCAAATACAATCTCCCAAATACAATCTCCCAAATACAATCATACAATCACAATCATACAATCACAATCATATAATCACAATCATACAATCACAATCATACAATCACAATCATACAATCACAATCATACAATCACAATCATACAATCAGAATCATACATTCAAAATCATGCAATCACAATCATACAATCACAATCATGCAATCACAATCATACAATCATAATCATACAATCACAATCATACAATCACAATCATACAATCACAACCATACAATCACAATCATGCAATCACAATCATACAATCACAATCATGCAATCACAATCATACAATCATAATCATACAATCTCAATCATACAATCACAATCGTACAATCACAATCGTACAATCACAATCGCACAACCACAATCAGTCAATCACACTCATACAATCACAATCATACAATCACAATCATACAATCACAATCATACAATCACAATCATACTTTAACAATCATACAATCACAATCATACAATCACAATCATACAATCACAATCATACAATCGCAATCTCCCAAATACAATCTCCCAAATACAATCTCCCAAATACAATCATGCAATCACAATCATACAATCACAATCATGCAATCACAATCATACAATCATAATCATACAATCACAATCATACAATCACAATCGTACAATCACAATCGTACAATCACAATCGCACAACCACAATCAGACAATCACAATCATACAATCACAATCATACAATCACAATCATAGAATCACAATCATACTTTCACAATCATACAATCACAATCATACAATCACAATCATACAATCACAGTCATACAATCACAGTCATACAATCACAATCATACTATCACAATCATACAATCACAATCATACAATCACAATCGTACAATCACAATCATACAATCACAAACATACAGTCACAATCATACAATCACAATCATACAATCACAATCACAGAATCTCAATCATACAATCACAATCGCACAACCACAATCAGACAATCACAATCATACAATCACAATCGTACAATCACAATCGTACAATCACAATCGCACAACCACAATCAGTCAATCACACTCATACAATCACAATCATACAATCACAATCATACAATCACAATCATACAATCACAATCATACAATCACAATCATACAATCACAATCATACAATCACAATCATACTTTCACAATCATACAATCACAATCATACAATCACAATCATACAATCACAATCATACAATCACAATCATACAATCACAATCATACAATCACAATCATACAATCACAATCATACAATCACAATCATACAATCGCAATCATACAATCACAATCATAGAATCTCAATCATACAATCACAATCATACAATCATAATCATACAATCACAATCATACAATCACAATCATACAATCACAACCATACAATCACAATCATGCAATCACAATCATACAATCACAATCATGCAATCACAATCATACAATCATAATCATACAATCTCAATCATACAATCACAATCGTACAATCACAATCGTACAATCACAATCGCACAACCACAATCAGTCAATCACACTCATACAATCACAATCATACAATCACAATCATACAATCACAATCATACAATCACAATCATACTTTAACAATCATACAATCACAATCATACAATCACAATCATACAATCACAATCATACAATCACAATCATACAATCGCAATCTCCCAAATACAATCTCCCAAATACAATCTCCCAAATACAATCATACAATCACAATCATACAGTCACAATCATACAATCACAGTCATACAATCACAGTCATACAATCACAATCATACTATCACAATCATACAATCACAATTATACAATCGCAATCATACAATCACAATCATACAATCGCAATCATACAATTACAATCTCCCAAATACAATCAAACAACCACAATCATACAATCACAATCATACAATCACAATCATTCAATCACAATCATTCTATCACAATCATACAATCACAGTCATACAATCACAGTCATACAATCACAATCATACTATCACAATCATACAATCACAATCATACAATCACAATCATAAAATCACAAAAATACAATCATAATCATACAATCACAATCATACAATCGCAATCATACAATCACAATCATACAATCATAATCATACAATCACAATCATACGATCGCAATCATACAATCACAATCATACCATCACAATCATACCATCACAATCATACAATCACAATCATACAATCATAATCATACAATTACAATCATACATCACAATCAAACAATCACAATCATACAATCGCAATCATACAATCACAATCATACAATCGCAATCATACAATTACAATCTCCCAAATACAATCTCCCAAATACAATCTGCCAAATACAATCATACAATCACAATCATACAGTCACAATCATACAATCATAATCAGACAATCACAATCATACAATCACAATCATACAATCACAATCATACAATCACAATCATACAATCACAATCATACAATCACAATCATACAATCGCAATCATACAATCGCAATCATACAATCACAATCATACAATCGCAATCATACAATCGCAATCATACAATCACAATCATACAATCTCAATCATACAATCACAATCATACAATCACAATCATACAGTCACAATCATGCAATCACAATCATACAATCACAATCATACAATCACAATCATACAATTGCAATCATACAATTACAATCTCCCAAATACAATCTCCCAAATACAATCTCCCAAATACAATCTCCCAAATACAATCATACAGTCACAATCATGCAATCACAATCATACAATCATAATCATACAATCACAATCATACAATCACAATCGTACAATCACAATCGTACAATCACAATCGCACAACCACAATCAGACAATCACAATCATACAATCACAATCATACAATCACAATCATAGAATCACAATCATACTTTCACAATCATACAATCACAATCATACAATCACAATCATACAATCACAGTCATACAATCACAGTCATACAATCACAATCATACTATCACAATCATACAATCACAATCATACAATCACAATCGTACAATCACAATCATACAATCACAAACATACAGTAACAATCATACAATCACAATCATACAATCACAATCACAGAATCTCAATCATACAATCACAATCGCACAACCACAATCAGACAATCACAATCATACAATCACAATCGTACAATCACAATCGTACAATCACAATCGCACAACCACAATCAGTCAATCACACTCATACAATCACAATCATACAATCACAATCATACAATCACAATCATACAATCACAATCATACAATCACAATCATACAATCACAATCATACTTTCACAATCATACAATCACAATCATACAATCACAATCATACAATCACAATCATACAATCACAATCATACAATCACAATCATACAATCACAATCATACAATCACAATCATACAATCACAATCATACAATCACAATCATACAATCGCAATCATACAATCACAATCATAGAATCTCAATCATACAATCACAATCATACAATCATAATCATACAATTACAATCATACAATCACAATCATACAATCACAATCATACAAGCACAATCATACAATCACAATTATGCAATCACATTCATACAATCGCATTCATACAATCGCAATCATACAATCACAATCATACAATCACAAACATACAATCACAATCATAAAATCACAAAAATACAATCATAATCATACAATCACAATCATACAATCGCAATCGTACAATCACAATCATACAATCATAATCATACAATCACAATCACACGATCGCAATCATACAATCACAATCATACCATCACAATCATACCATCACAATCATACAATCACAATCATACAATCATAATCATACAATTACAATCATACATCACAATCATACAATCACAATCATACAATCGCAATCATACAATCACAATCATACAATCGCAATCATACAATTACAATCTCCCAAATACAATCTCCCAAATGCAATCTCCCAAATACAATCATACAATCACAATCATACAATCAAAATCATACAATCATAATCACACAATTACAATCATACATCACAATCATACAATCGCAATCATACAATCGCAATCATACAATCACAATCATACAATCGCAATCATACAGTTACAATCTCCCAAATACAATCTCCCAAATACAATCTCCCAAATACAATCATACAATCACAATCATGCAGTCACAATCATACAATCATAATCATACTATCACAATCATACAATAACAATCATACAATCACAATCATACAATCACAATCATACAATCACAATCATACAATTACAGTCATACATCGCAATCATACAATTACAATCATACATCACAATCATACAATCACAATCATACAATCGCAATCATACAGTCACAATCATACAATTGCAATCATACAATTACAATCTCCCAAATACAATCTCCCAAATACAATCTCCCAAATACAATCTCCCAAATACAATCATACAGTCACAATCATACAATCACAATTATGCAATCACATTCATACAATCGCATTCATACAATCGCAATCATACAATCACAATCATACAATCACAATCATACAATCACAATCATAAAATCACAAAAATACAATCATAATCATACAATCACAATCATACAATCGCAATCGTGCAATCACAATCATACAATCATAATCATACAATCACAATCACACGATCGCAATCATACAATCACAATCATACAATCGCAATCATACAATCGCAATCATACAATCACAATCATACAATCTCAATCATACAATCACAATCATACAATCACAATCATACAGTCACAATCATGCAATCACAATCATACAATCACAATCATACAATTGCAATCATACAATTACAATCTCCCAAATACAATCTCCCAAATACAATCTCCCAAATACAATCATACAGTCACAATCATGCAATCACAATCATACAATCATAATCATACAATCACAATCATACAATCACAATCGTACAATCACAATCGTACAATCACAATCGCACAACCACAATCAGACAATCACAATCATACAATCACAATCGTACAATCACAATCGTACAATCACAATCGCACAACCACAATCAGTCAATCACACTCATACAATCACAATCATACAATCACAATCATACAATCACAATCATACAATCACAATCATACAATCACAATCATACAATCACAATCATACAATCACAATCATACTTTCACAATCATACAATCACAATCATACAATCACAATCATACAATCACAATCATACAATCACAATCATACAATCACAATCATACAATCACAATCATACAATCACAATCATACAATCACAATCATACAATCGCAATCATACAATCACAATCATAGAATCTCAATCATACAATCACAATCATACAATCATAATCATACAATTACAATCATACAATCACAATCATACAATCACAATCATACAAGCACAATCATACAATCACAATTATGCAATCACATTCATACAATCGCATTCATACAATCGCAATCATACAATCACAATCATACAATCACAAACATACAATCACAATCATAAAATCACAAAAATACAATCATAATCATACAATCACAATCATACAATCGCAATCGTACAATCACAATCATACAATCATAATCATACAATCACAATCACACGATCGCAATCATACAATCACAATCATACCATCACAATCATACCATCACAATCATACAATCACAATCATACAATCATAATCATACAATCACAATCATACATCACAATCATACAATCACAATCATACAATCGCAATCATACAATCACAATCATACAATCACAATCATACAATCACAATCATACAATCACAATCATACAATCACAATCATACAATCACAATCATACAATCGCAATCATACAATCACAATCATACAATCGCAATCATACAATCACAATCATACAATCTCAATCATACAATCACAATCATACAATCACAATCATACAGTCACAATCATGCAATCACAATCATACAATCACAATCATACAATTGCAACCATACAATTACAATCTCCCAAATACAATCTCCCAAATACAATCTCCCAAATACAATCTCCCAAATACAATCTCCCAAATACAATCATACAGTCACAATCATACAATCACAATTATGCAATCACATTCATACAATCGCATTCATACAATCGCAATCATACAATCACAATCATACAATCACAATCATACAATCACAATCATAAAATCACAAAAATACAATCATAATCATACAATCACAATCATACAATCGCAATCGTGCAATCACAATCATACAATCATAATCATACAATCAAAATCACACGATCGCAATCATACAATCACAATCATACCATCACAATCATACCATCACAATCATACAATCACAATCATACAATCATAATCATACAATTACAATCATACATCACAATCATACAATCACAATCATACAATCGCAATCATACAATCACAATCATACAATCACAATCGTACAATCACAATCGTACAATCACAATCGCACAACCACAATCAGTCAATCACACTCATACAATCACAATCATACAATCACAATCATGCAATCACAATCATACAATCACAATCATACTTTAACAATCATACAATCACAATCATACAATCACAATCATACAATCGCAATCATACAATCACAATCATAGAATCTCAATCATACAATCACAATCATACAATCATAATCATACAATTACAATCATACAATCACAATCATACAATCACAATCATACAATCACAATCATACAATCACAATTATGCAATCACATTCATACAATCGCATTCATACAATCGCAATCATACAATCACAATCATACAATCACAATCATACAATCACAATCATAAAATCACAAAAATACAATCATAATCATACAATCACAATCATACAATCGCAATCGTACAATCACAATCATACAATCATAATCATACAATCACAATCACACGATCGCAATCATACAATCACAATCATACCATCACAATCATACCATCACAATCATACAATCACAATCATACAATCATAATCATACAATTACAATCATACATCACAATCATACAATCACAATCATACAATCGCAATCATACAATCACAATCATACAATCGCAATCATACAATTACAATCTCCCAAATACAATCTCCCAAATGCAATCTCCCAAATACAATCATACAATCACAATCATACAATCAAAATCATACAATCATAATCACACAATTACAATCATACATCACAATCATACAATCGCAATCATACAATCGCAATCATACAATCACAATCATACAATCGCAATCATACAGTTACAATCTCCCAAATACAATCTCCCAAATACAATCTCCCAAATACAATCATACAATCACAATCATGCAGTCACAATCATACAATCACAATCATACTATCACAATCATACAATAACAATCATACAATCACAATCATACAATCACAATCATACAATCACAATCATACAATTACAGTCATACATCGCAATCATACAATTACAATCATACATCACAATCATACAATCACAATCATACAATCGCAATCATACAGTCACAATCATACAATCGCAATCATACAATTACAATCTCCCAAATACAATCTCCCAAATACAATCATACAATCACAATCATACAGTCACAATCATACAATCATAATCATACAATCGCAATCATACAATTACAATCTCCCAAATACAATCTCCCAAATACAATCATACAATCACAATCATACAATCACAATCATATAATCACAATCATACAATCACAATCATACAATCACAATCATACAATCACAATCATACAATCACAATCATACAATCGCAATCATACAATTACAATCTCCCAAATACAATCCCCCAAATACAATCATGCAATCACAATCATACAATCACAATCATACAATCACAATCATACAATCACAATCATACAATCACAATCATAAAATCACAATCATACAATCATAATCATACAATCACAATCATACCTTCACAATCATACAATCACAATCATACAATCACAATCATACAATCACAATCATACAATCACAATCATACAATCACAATCATACAATCACAATCATACAATCACAATCATACAATCGCAATCATACAATCGCAATCATACAATCACAATCATACAATATCAATCATACAATCACAATCATACAACCACAATCAGACAATAACAATCATACAATCACAATCATACAATCACAATCATACATTCAAATTCATGCAATCACATTCATACAATCACAATCATGCAATCACAATCATACAATCATAATCATACAATCACAATCATACAATCACAATCGTACTATCACAATCATACAATCACAATCATACAATCACAATCATACAATCACAATCATACAATCACAATCATACAATCGCAATCATACAATTACAATCTCCCAAATACAGTCTCCCAAATACAATCTCCCAAATACAATCTCCGAAATACAATCATACAATCACAATCATACCATCACAATCATACAATCACAATCATACAATCACAATCATACTATCACAATCATACAATCACAATCATACAATCACAACCATACAATCAGAATCATATAATCACAATCATACAATCACAATCATACAATCACAATCATACAATCACAATCATACATTCAAAATCATGCAATCACAATCATACAATCGCAATCATACAATCACAATCATACAATCACAATCATACAATCAGAATCATACATTCAAAATCATGCAATCACAATCATACAATCACAATCATGCAATCACAATCATACAATCACAATCATGCAATCACAATCATACAATCACAATCGTACAATCACAATCGTACAATCACAATCGCACAACCACAATCAGTCAATCACACTCATACAATCACAATCATACAATCACAATCATACTATCACAATCATACAATCACAATCATACAATCACAACCATACAATCAGAATCATATAATCACAATCATACAATCACAATCATACAATCACAATCATACAATCACAATCATACATTCAAAATCATGCAATCACAATCATACAATCGCAATCATACAATCACAATCATACAATCACAATCATACAATCAGAATCATACATTCAAAATCATGCAATCACAATCATACAATCACAATCATGCAATCACAATCATACAATCACAATCATGCAATCACAATCATACAATCACAATCGTACAATCACAATCGTACAATCACAATCGCACAACCACAATCAGTCAATCACACTCATACAATCACAATCATACAATCACAATCATACAATCACAATCATACAATCACAATCATACAATCACAATCATACAATCGCAATCATACAATCACAATCATAGAATCTCAATCATACAATCACAATCATACAATCATAATCATACAATTACAATCATACAATCACAATCATACAATCACAATCATACAATCACAATCATACAATCACAATTATGCAATCACATTCATACAATCGCATTCATACAATCGCAATCATACAATCACAATCATACAATCACAATCATACAATCACAATCATAAAATCACAAAAATACAATCATAATCATACAATCACAATCATACAATCGCAATCATACAATCACAATCATACAATCATAATCATACAATCACAATCACACGATCGCAATCATACAATCACAATCATACCATCACAATCATACCATCACAATCATACAATCACAATCATACAATCACAATCATACAATCACAATCATTCAATCACAATCATTCTATCACAGTCATACAATCACAGTCATACAATCACAATCATACTATCACAATCATACAATCACAATCGTACAATCACAATCGTACAATCACAATCGTACAATCACAATCGTACAATCACAATCATACAATCACAATCATACAATCACAATCATACAATCACAATCATACAATCACAATCATACAATCACAATCATACAATCACAATCATACAATCACATTCATACAATCGCAAGCATACAATCACAATCATACAATCTCAATCATACAATCACAATCATACAATCATAATCATACAATTACAATCATACATCACAATCATACAATCACAATCATACAATCGCAATCACACAATTACAATATCCCAAATACAATCTCCCAAATACAATCATACAATCACAATCATACAATCACAATCATACAATCACAATCATACAATCACAATCATACAATCGCATTCATACAATCGCAATCATACAATCACAATCATACAATCGCAATCATGCAATTACAATCTCCCAAATACAATCTCCCAAATACAATCACCCAAATACAATCATACAATCACAATCATACAATCATAATCATACAATCACAAACATACAATCACAATCATACAATCACAATCATACTATCACAATCATACAATCACAATCATACAATCACAATCATACAATCACAATCATACAATCACAATCATACAATCACAATCATACAATCACAATCATACAATCACAATCATACAATCACAATCATACAATCACAATCATACAATCACAATCATACATTCAAATTCATGCAATCACATTCATACAATCACAATCATGCAATCACAATCATACAATCATAATCATACAATCACAATCGTACAATCACAATCGTACAATCACAATCGTACAATCACAATCGCACAACCACAATCAGACAATCACAATCATACAATCACAATCATACAATCACAATCATACAATCACAATCATACAATCACAATCATGCAATCACAATCATACAATCATATTCATACAACCACAATCATACAATCATAATCGTACATTCACAATCGCACAATCACAAACGCACAACCACAATCAGACAATCACACTCATACAATCACAATCATACAATCACAATCATACAATCACAATCATAACATCACAATCATACAATCACAATCATACAATCACAATCATACAATCGCAATCATACAATCACAATCATAGAATCTCAATCATACAATCACAATCATACAATCATAATCATACAATTACAATCATACAATCACAATCATACAATCACAATCATACAATCACAATCATACAATCACAATTATGCAATCACATTCATACAATCGCATTCATACAATCGCAATCATACAATCACAATCATACAATCATAATCATACAATCACAATCATAAAATCACAAAAATACAATCATAATCATACAATCACAATCGTACAATCGCAATCGTACAATCACAATCATACAATCATAATCATACAATCACAATCATACAATCACAATCATACAATCACAATCATACAATCACAATCATACAATCACAATCATACATTCAAATTCATGCAATCACATTCATACAATCACAATCATAGAATCTCAATCATACAATCACAATCATACAACCACAATCATACAATCATAATCGTACATTCACAATCGCACAATCACAAACGCACAACCATAATCATACAATTACAATCATACATCACAATCATACAATCACAATCACACGATCGCAATCATACAATCACAATCATACCATCACAATCATACCATCACAATCATACAATCACAATCATACAATCATAATCATACAATTAAAATCATACATCACAATCATACAATCACAATCATACAATCGCAATCATACAATCACAATCATACAATCGCAATCATACAATTACAATCTCCCAAATACAATCTCCCAAATGCAATCTCCCAAATACAATCATACAATCACAATCATACAATCAAAATCATACAATCATAATCACACAATTACAATCATACATCACAATCATACAATCGCAATCATACAATCGCAATCATACAATCACAATCATACAATCGCAATTATACAGTTACAATCTCCCAAATACAATCTCCCAAATACAATCTCCCAAATACAATCATACAATCACAATCATGCAGTCACAATCATACAATCACAATCATACTATCACAATCATACAATCACAATCATACAATCACAATCATACAATCACAATCATACAATCACAATCATACAATTACAGTCATACATCGCAATCATACAATTACAATCATACATCACAGTCATACAATCACAATCATACAATCGCAATCATACAGTCACAATCATACAATCGCAATCATACAATTACAATCTCCCAAATACAATCTCCCAAATACAATTATACAATCACAATCATACAGTCACAATCATACAATCATAATCATACAATCGCAATCATACAATTACAATCTCCCAAATACAATCTCCCAAATACAATCTCCCAAATACAATCATACAATCACAATCATACAATCACAATCATATAATCACAATCATACAATCACAATCATACAATCACAATCATACAATCACAATCATACAATCACAATCATACAATCAGAATCATACATTCAAAATCATGCAATCACAATCATACAATCACAATCATGCAATCACAATCATACAATCATAATCATACAATCACAATCATACAATCACAATCATACAATCGCAATCATACAGTTACAATCTCCCAAATACAATCTCCCAAATACAATCTCCCAAATACAATCATACAATCACAATCATGCAGTCACAATCATACAATCACAATCATACTATCACAATCATACAATAACAATCATACAATCACAATCATACAATCACAATCATACAATCACAATCATACAATCACAATCATACAATTACAGTCATACATCGCAATCATACAATTACAATCATACATCACAATCATACAATCACAATCATACAATCGCAATCATACAGTCACAATCATACAATCGCAATCATACAATTACAATCTCCCAAATACAATCTCCCAAATACAATCATACAATCACAATCATACAGTCACAATCATACAATCATAATCATACAATCGCAATCATACAATTACAATCTCCCAAATACAATCTCCCAAATACAATCATACAATCACAATCATACAATCACAATCATATAATCACAATCATACAATCACAATCATACAATCACAATCATACAATCACAATCATACAATCACAATCATACAATCGCAATCATACAATTACAATCTCCCAAATACAATCCCCCAAATACAATCATGCAATCACAATCATACAATCACAATCATACAATCACAATCATACAATCACAATCATACAATCACAATCATAAAATCACAATCATACAATCATAATCATACAATCACAATCATACCTTCACAATCATACAATCACAATCATACAATCACAATCATACAATCACAATCATACAATCACAATCATACAATCACAATCATACAATCACAATCATACAATCACAATCATACAATCGCAATCATACAATCGCAATCATACAATCACAATCATACAATATCAATCATACAATCACAATCATACAACCACAATCAGACAATAACAATCATACAATCACAATCATACAATCACAATCATACATTCAAATTCATGCAATCACATTCATACAATCACAATCATGCAATCACAATCATACAATCATAATCATACAATCACAATCATACAATCACAATCGTACTATCACAATCATACAATCACAATCATACAATCACAATCATACAATCACAATCATACAATCACAATCATACAATCGCAATCATACAATTACAATCTCCCAAATACAGTCTCCCAAATACAATCTCCCAAATACAATCTCCGAAATACAATCATACAATCACAATCATACCATCACAATCATACAATCACAATCATACAATCACAATCATACTATCACAATCATACAATCACAATCATACAATCACAACCATACAATCAGAATCATATAATCACAATCATACAATCACAATCATACAATCACAATCATACAATCACAATCATACATTCAAAATCATGCAATCACAATCATACAATCGCAATCATACAATCACAATCATACAATCACAATCATACAATCAGAATCATACATTCAAAATCATGCAATCACAATCATACAATCACAATCATGCAATCACAATCATACAATCACAATCATGCAATCACAATCATACAATCACAATCGTACAATCACAATCGTACAATCACAATCGCACAACCACAATCAGTCAATCACACTCATACAATCACAATCATACAATCACAATCATACAATCACAATCATACAATCACAATCATACTTTCACAATCATACAATCACAATCATACAATCACAATCATACAATCACAATCATACAATCACAATCATACAATCACAATCATACAATCACAATCATACAATCACAATCATACAATCACAATCATACAATCGCAATCATACAATCACAATCATAGAATCTCAATCATACAATCACAATCATACAATCATAATCATACAATTACAATCATACAATCACAATCATACAATCACAATCATACAATCACAATCATACAATCACAATTATGCAATCACATTCATACAATCGCATTCATACAATCGCAATCATACAATCACAATCATACAATCACAATCATACAATCACAATCATAAAATCACAAAAATACAATCATAATCATACAATCACAATCATACAATCGCAATCATACAATCACAATCATACAATCATAATCATACAATCACAATCACACGATCGCAAACATACAATCACAATCATACCATCACAATCATACCATCACAATCATACAATCACAATCATACAATCACAATCATACAATCACAATCATTCAATCACAATCATTCTATCACAGTCATACAATCACAGTCATACAATCACAATCATACTATCACAATCATACAATCACAATCGTACAATCACAATCGTACAATCACAATCGTACAATCACAATCGTACAATCACAATCATACAATCACAATCATACAATCACAATCATACAATCACAATCATACAATCACAATCATACAATCACAATCATACAATCACAATCATACAATCACATTCATACAATCGCAAGCATACAATCACAATCATACAATCTCAATCATACAATCACAATCATACAATCATAATCATACAATTACAATCATACATCACAATCATACAATCACAATCATACAATCGCAATCACACAATTACAATATCCCAAATACAATCTCCCAAATACAATCATACAATCACAATCATACAATCACAATCATACAATCACAATCATACAATCACAATCATACAATCGCATTCATACAATCGCAATCATACAATCACAATCATACAATCGCAATCATGCAATTACAATCTCCCAAATACAATCTCCCAAATACAATCACCCAAATACAATCATACAATCACAATCATACAATCATAATCATACAATCACAAACATACAATCACAATCATACAATCACAATCATACTATCACAATCATACAATCACAATCATACAATCACAATCATACAATCACAATCATACAATCACAATCATACAATCACAATCATACAATCACAATCATACAATCACAATCATACAATCACAATCATACAATCACAATCATACAATCACAATCATACAATCACAATCATACATTCAAATTCATGCAATCACATTCATACAATCACAATCATGCAATCACAATCATACAATCATAATCATACAATCACAATCGTACAATCACAATCGTACAATCACAATCGTACAATCACAATCGCACAACCACAATCAGACAATCACAATCATACAATCACAATCATACAATCACAATCATACAATCACAATCATACAATCACAATCATGCAATCACAATCATACAATCATATTCATACAACCACAATCATACAATCATAATCGTACATTCACAATCGCACAATCACAAACGCACAACCACAATCAGACAATCACACTCATACAATCACAATCATACAATCACAATCATACAATCACAATCATAACATCACAATCATACAATCACAATCATACAATCACAATCATACAATCGCAATCATACAATCACAATCATAGAATCTCAATCATAGAATCACAATCATACAATCATAATCATACAATTACAACCATACAATCACAATCATGCAATCACAGTCATACAATCACAATCATACAATCACAATCATACAATCAGAATCATACATTCAAAATCATGCAATCACAATCATACAATCACAATCATGCAATCACAATCATACAATCATAATCATACAATCACAATCGTACAATCACAATCGTACAATCACAATCGTACAATCACAATCGCACAACCACAATCAGACAATCACAATCATACAATCACAATCATACAATCACAATCATACCATCACAATCATACCATCACAATCATACAATCACAATCATACAATCATAATCATACAATTAAAATCATACATCACAATCATACAATCACAATCATACAATCGCAATCATACAATCACAATCATACAATCGCAATCATACAATTACAATCTCCCAAATACAATCTCCCAAATGCAATCTCCCAAATACAATCATACAATCACAATCATACAATCAAAATCATACAATCATAATCACACAATTACAATCATACATCACAATCATACAATCGCAATCATACAATCGCAATCATACAATCACAATCATACAATCGCAATTATACAGTTACAATCTCCCAAATACAATCTCCCAAATACAATCTCCCAAATACAATCATACAATCACAATCATGCAGTCACAATCATACAATCACAATCATACTATCACAATCATACAATCACAATCATACAATCACAATCATACAATCACAATCATACAATCACAATCATACAATTACAGTCATACATCGCAATCATACAATTACAATCATACATCACAGTCATACAATCACAATCATACAATCGCAATCATACAGTCACAATCATACAATCGCAATCATACAATTACAATCTCCCAAATACAATCTCCCAAATACAATTATACAATCACAATCATACAGTCACAATCATACAATCATAATCATACAATCGCAATCATACAATTACAATCTCCCAAATACAATCTCCCAAATACAATCTCCCAAATACAATCATACAATCACAATCATACAATCACAATCATATAATCACAATCATACAATCACAATCATACAATCACAATCATACAATCACAATCATACAATCACAATCATACAATCAGAATCATACATTCAAAATCATGCAATCACAATCATACAATCACAATCATGCAATCACAATCATACAATCATAATCATACAATCACAATCATACAATCACAATCATACAATCACAACCATACAATCACAATCATGCAATCACAATCATACAATCACAATCATGCAATCACAATCATACAATCATAATCATACAATCTCAATCATACAATCACAATCGTACAATCACAATCGTACAATCACAATCGCACAACCACAATCAGTCAATCACACTCATACAATCACAATCATACAATCACAATCATACAATCACAATCATACAATCACAATCATACAATCACAATCATACTTTAACAATCATACAATCACAATCATACAATCACAATCATACAATCACAATCATACAATCGCAATCTCCCAAATACAATCTCCCAAATACAATCTCCCAAATACAATCATACAATCACAATCATACAGTCACAATCATACAATCACAGTCATACAATCACAGTCATACAATCACAATCATACTATCACAATCATACAATCACAATTATACAATCGCAATCATACAATCACAATCATACAATCGCAATCATACAATTACAATCTCCCAAATACAATCAAACAACCACAATCATACAATCACAATCATACAATCACAATCATTCAATCACAATCATTCTATCACAATCATACAATCACAGTCATACAATCACAGTCATACAATCACAATCATACTATCACAATCATACAATCACAATCATACAATCACAATCATAAAATCACAAAAATACAATCATAATCATACAATCACAATCATACAATCGCAATCATACAATCACAATCATACAATCATAATCATACAATCACAATCATACGATCGCAATCATACAATCACAATCATACCATCACAATCATACCATCACAATCATACAATCACAATCATACAATCATAATCATACAATTACAATCATACATCACAATCAAACAATCACAATCATACAATCGCAATCATACAATCACAATCATACAATCGCAATCATACAATTACAATCTCCCAAATACAATCTCCCAAATACAATCTGCCAAATACAATCATACAATCACAATCATACAGTCACAATCATACAATCATAATCAGACAATCACAATCATACAATCACAATCATACAATCACAATCATACAATCACAATCATACAATCACAATCATACAATCACAATCATACAATCGCAATCATACAATCGCAATCATACAATCACAATCATACAATCGCAATCATACAATCGCAATCATACAATCACAATCATACAATCTCAATCATACAATCACAATCATACAATCACAATCATACAGTCACAATCATGCAATCACAATCATACAATCACAATCATACAATTGCAATCATACAATTACAATCTCCCAAATACAATCTCCCAAATACAATCTCCCAAATACAATCTCCCAAATACAATCATACAGTCACAATCATGCAATCACAATCATACAATCATAATCATACAATCACAATCATACAATCACAATCGTACAATCACAATCGTACAATCACAATCGCACAACCACAATCAGACAATCACAATCATACAATCACAATCATACAATCACAATCATAGAATCACAATCATACTTTCACAATCATACAATCACAATCATACAATCACAATCATACAATCACAGTCATACAATCACAGTCATACAATCACAATCATACTATCACAATCATACAATCACAATCATACAATCACAATCGTACAATCACAATCATACAATCACAAACATACAGTCACAATCATACAATCACAATCATACAATCACAATCACAGAATCTCAATCATACAATCACAATCGCACAACCACAATCAGACAATCACAATCATACAATCACAATCGTACAATCACAATCGTACAATCACAATCGCACAACCACAATCAGTCAATCACACTCATACAATCACAATCATACAATCACAATCATACAATCACAATCATACAATCACAATCATACAATCACAATCATACAATCACAATCATACTTTCACAATCATACAATCACAATCATACAATCACAATCATACAATCACAATCATACAATCACAATCATACAATCACAATCATACAATCACAATCATACAATCACAATCATACAATCACAATCATACAATCACAATCATACAATCACAATCATACAATCGCAATCATACAATCACAATCATAGAATCTCAATCATACAATCACAATCATACAATCATAATCATACAATTACAATCATACAATCACAATCATACAATCACAATCATACAAGCACAATCATACAATCACAATTATGCAATCACATTCATACAATCGCATTCATACAATCGCAATCATACAATCACAATCATACAATCACAAACATACAATCACAATCATAAAATCACAAAAATACAATCATAATCAAACAATCACAATCATACAATCGCAATCGTACAATCACAATCATACAATCATAATCATACAATCACAATCACACGATCGCAATCATACAATCACAATCATACCATCACAATCATACCATCACAATCATACAATCACAATCATACAATCATAATCATACAATTACAATCATACATCACAATCATACAATCACAATCATACAATCGCAATCATACAATCACAATCATACAATCACAATCATACAATCACAATCATACAATCACAATCATACAATCACAATCATACAATCGCAATCATACAATCACAATCATACAATCGCAATCATACAATCACAATCATACAATCTCAATCATACAATCACAATCATACAATCACAATCATACAGTCACAATCATGCAATCACAATCATACAATCACAATCATACAATTGCAATCATACAATTACAATCTCCCAAATACAATCTCCCAAATACAATCTCCCAAATACAATCTCCCAAATACAATCTCCCAAATACAATCATACAGTCACAATCATACAATCACAATTATGCAATCACATTCATACAATCGCATTCATACAATCGCAATCATACAATCACAATCATACAATCACAATCATACAATCACAATCATACAATCACAATCATAAAATCACAAAAATACAATCATAATCATACAATCACAATCATACAATCGCAATCGTGCAATCACAATCATACAATCATAATCATACAATCACAATCACACGATCGCAATCATACAATCACAATCATACCATCACAATCATACCATCACAATCATACAATCACAATCATACAATCATAATCATACAATTACAATCATACATCACAATCATACAATCACAATCATACAATCGCAATCATACAATCACAATCATACAATCACAATCGTACAATCACAATCGTACAATCACAATCGCACAACCACAATCAGTCAATCACACTCATACAATCACAATCATACAATCACAATCATACAATCACAATCATACAATCACAATCATACTTTAACAATCATACAATCACAATCATACAATCACAATCATACAATCACAATCATACAATCGCAATCTCCCAAATACAATCTCCCAAATACAATCTCCCAAATACAATCATACAATCACAATCATACAGTCACAATCATACAATCACAGTCATACAATCACAGTCATACAATCACAATCATACTATCACAATCATACAATCACAATTATACAATCGCAATCATACAATCACAATCATACAATCGCAATCATACAATCACAATCATAGAATCTCAATCATACAATCACAATCATACAATCATAATCATACAATTACAATCATACAATCACAATCATACCATCACAATCATACCATCGCAATCATACAATCACAATCATACAATCATAATCATACAATTACAATCATACATCACAATCATACAATCACAATCATACAATCGCAATCATACAATCACAATCATACAATCACAATCATACAATCACAATCATACAATCACAATCATACAATCACAATCATACAATCGCAATCATACAATCACAATCATACAATCGCAATCATACAATCACAATCATACAATCTCAATCATACAATCACAATCATACAATCACAATCATACAGTCACAATCATGCAATCACAATCATACAATCACAATCATACAATTGCAATCATACAATTACAATCTCCCAAATACAATCTCCCAAATACAATCTCCCAAATACAATCTCCCAAATACAATCTCCCAAATACAATCATACAGTCACAATCATACAATCACAATTATGCAATCACATTCATACAATCGCATTCATACAATCGCAATCATACAATCACAATCATACAATCACAATCATACAATCACAATCATAAAATCACAAAAATACAATCATAATCATACAATCACAATCATACAATCGCAATCGTGCAATCACAATCATACAATCATAATCATACAATCACAATCACACGATCGCAATCATACAATCACAATCATACCATCACAATCATACCATCACAATCATACAATCACAATCATACAATCATAATCATACAATTACAATCATACATCACAATCATACAATCACAATCATACAATCGCAATCATACAATCACAATCATACAATCACAATCGTACAATCACAATCGTACAATCACAATCGCACAACCACAATCAGTCAATCACACTCATACAATCACAATCATACAATCACAATCATACAATCACAATCATACAATCACAATCATACTTTAACAATCATACAATCACAATCATACAATCACAATCATACAATCGCAATCTCCCAAATACAATCTCCCAAATACAATCTCCCAAATACAATCATACAATCACAATCATACAGTCACAATCATACAATCACAGTCATACAATCACAGTCATACAATCACAATCATACTATCACAATCATACAATCACAATTATACAATCGCAATCATACAATCACAATCATACAATCGCAATCATACAATCACAATCATAGAATCTCAATCATACAATCACAATCATACAATCATAATCATACAATTACAATCATACAATCACAATCATACAATCACAATCATACAATCACAATCATACAATCACAATTATGCAATCACATTCATACAATCGCATTCATACAATCGCAATCATACAATCACAATCATACAATCACAATCATACAATCACAATCATAAAATCACAAAAATACAATCATAATCATACAATCACAATCATACAATCGCAATCGTACAATCACAATCATACAATCATAATCATACAATCACAATCACACGATCGCAATCATACAATCACAATCATACCATCACAATCATACCATCACAATCATACAATCACAATCATACAATCATAATCATACAATTACAATCATACATCACAATCATACAATCACAATCATACAATCGCAATCATACAATCACAATCATACAATCGCAATCATACAATTACAATCTCCCAAATACAATCTCCCAAATGCAATCTCCCAAATACAATCATACAATCACAATCATACAATCAAAATCATACAATCATAATCACACAATTACAATCATACATCACAATCATACAATCGCAATCATACAATCGCAATCATACAATCACAATCATACAATCGCAATCATACAGTTACAATCTCCCAAATACAATCTCCCAAATACAATCTCCCAAATACAATCATACAATCACAATCATGCAGTCACAATCATACAATCACAATCATACTATCACAATCATACAATAACAATCATACAATCACAATCATACAATCACAATCATACAATCACAATCATACAATCACAATCATACAATTACAGTCATACATCGCAATCATACAATTACAATCATACATCACAATCATACAATCACAATCATACAATCGCAATCATACAGTCACAATCATACAATCGCAATCATACAATTACAATCTCCCAAATACAATCTCCCAAATACAATCATACAATCACAATCATACAGTCACAATCATACAATCATAATCATACAATCGCAATCATACAATTACAATCTCCCAAATACAATCTCCCAAATACAATCATACAATCACAATCATACAATCACAATCATATAATCACAATCATACAATCACAATCATACAATCACAATCATACAATCACAATCATACAATCACAATCATACAATCGCAATCATACAATTACAATCTCCCAAATACAATCCCCCAAATACAATCATACAATCACAATCATACAATCACAATCATACAATCACAATCATACAATCACAATCATACAATCACAATCATAAAATCACAATCATACAATCATAATCATACAATCACAATCATACCTTCACAATCATACAATCACAATCATACAATCACAATCATACAATCACAATCATACAATCACAATCATACAATCACAATCATACAATCACAATCATACAATCACAATCATACAATCGCAATCATACAATCGCAATCATACAATCACAATCATACAATATCAATCATACAATCACAATCATACAACCACAATCAGACAATCACAATCATACAATCACAATCATACAATCACAATCATACATTCAAATTCATGCAATCACATTCATACAATCACAATCATGCAATCACAATCATACAATCATAATCATACAATCACAATCATACAATCACAATCGTACTATCACAATCATACAATCACAATCATACAATCACAATCATACAATCACAATCATACAATCACAATCATACAATCGCAATCATACAATTACAATCTCCCAAATACAGTCTCCCAAATACAATCTCCCAAATACAATCTCCGAAATACAATCATACAATCACAATCATACCATCACAATCATACAATCACAATCATACAATCACAATCATACTATCACAATCATACAATCACAATCATACAATCACAACCATACAATCAGAATCATATAATCACAATCATACAATCACAATCATACAATCACAATCATACAATCACAATCATACATTCAAAATCATGCAATCACAATCATACAATCGCAATCATACAATCACAATCATACAATCACAATCATACAATCAGAATCATACATTCAAAATCATGCAATCACAATCATACAATCACAATCATGCAATCACAATCATACAATCACAATCATGCAATCACAATCATACAATCACAATCGTACAATCACAATCGTACAATCACAATCGCACAACCACAATCAGTCAATCACACTCATACAATCACAATCATACAATCACAATCATACAATCACAATCATACAATCACAATCATACAATCACAATCATACTTTCACAATCATACAATCACAATCATACAATCACAATCATACAATCACAATCATACAATCACAATCATACAATCACAATCATACAATCACAATCATACAATCACAATCATACAATCGCAATCATACAATCACAATCATAGAATCTCAATCATACAATCACAATCATACAATCATAATCATACAATTACAATCATACAATCACAATCATACAATCACAATCATACAATCACAATCATACAATCACAATTATGCAATCACATTCATACAATCGCATTCATACAATCGCTATCATACAATCACAATCATACAATCACAATCATACAATCACAATCATAAAATCACAAAAATACAATCATAATCATACAATCACAATCATACAATCGCAATCATACAATCACAATCATACAATCATAATCATACAATCACAATCACACGATCGCAATCATACAATCACAATCATACCATCACAATCATACCATCACAATCATACAATCACAATCATACAATCATAATCATACAATTACAATCATACATCACAATCATACAATCACAATCATACAATCGCAATCATACAATCACAATCATACAATCGCAATCATTCAATTACAATCTCCCAAATACAATCTCCCAAATACAATCAAACAATCACAATCATACAATCACAATCATACAATCACAATCATTCAATCACAATCATTCTATCACAGTCATACAATCACAGTCATACAATCACAATCATACTATCACAATCATACAATCACAATCGTACAATCACAATCGTACAATCACAATCGTACAATCACAATCGTACAATCACAATCATACAATCACAATCATACAATCACAATCATACAATCACAATCATACAATCACAATCATACAATCACAATCATACAATCACAATCATACAATCACATTCATACAATCGCAAGCATACAATCACAATCATACAATCTCAATCATACAATCACAATCATACAATCATAATCATACAATTACAATCATACATCACAATCATACAATCACAATCATACAATCGCAATCACACAATTACAATATCCCAAATACAATCTCCCAAATACAATCATACAATCACAATCATACAATCACAATCATACAATCACAATCATACAATCACAATCATACAATCGCATTCATACAATCGCAATCATACAATCACAATCATACAATCGCAATCATGCAATTACAATCTCCCAAATACAATCTCCCAAATACAATCACCCAAATACAATCATACAATCACAATCATACAATCATAATCATACAATCACAAACATACAATCACAATCATACAATCACAATCATACTATCACAATCATACAATCACAATCATACAATCACAATCATACAATCACAATCATACAATCACAATCATACAATCACAATCATACAATCACAATCATACAATCACAATCATACAATCACAATCATACAATCACAATCATACATTCAAATTCATGCAATCACATTCATACAATCACAATCATGCAATCACAATCATACAATCATAATCATACAATCACAATCGTACAATCACAATCGTACAATCACAATCGTACAATCACAATCGCACAACCACAATCAGACAATCACAATCATACAATCACAATCATACAATCACAATCATACAATCACAATCATACAATCACAATCATGCAATCACAATCATACAATCATATTCATACAACCACAATCATACAATCATAATCGTACATTCACAATCGCACAATCACAAACGCACAACCACAATCAGACAATCACACTCATACAATCACAATCATACAATCACAATCATACAATCACAATCATAACATCACAATCATACAATCACAATCATACAATCACAATCATATAATCACAATTATGCAATCACAATCATACAATCGCATTCATACAATCGCAATCATACAATCACAATCATACAATCACAATCATACAATCACAATCATAAAATCACAAAAATACAATCATAAACATACAATCACAATCATACAATCGCAATCATACAATCACAATCATACAATCATAATCATACAATCAGAATCATACGATCGCAATCATACAATCACAATCATACCATCACAATCATACCATGACAATCATACAATCACAATCATACAATCATAATCATACAATTACAATCATACATCACAATCATACAATCACAATCATACAATCGCAATCATACAATCACAATCATACAATCACAATTATGCAATCACAATCATACAATCGCATTCATACAATCACAATCATACAATCACAATCATACAATCACAATCATACAATCACAATCATACAATCACAATCATACAATCGCAATCATACAATTACAATCTCCCAAATACAATCATACAATCACAATCATACAATCACAATCATACAATCACAATCATACAATCACAATCATACTATCACAATCATACAATCACAATCATACAATCACAACCATACAATCAGAATTATACAATCACAATCATACAATCACAATCATACAATCACAATCATACAATCACAATCATACATTCAAAATCATGCAATCACAATCATACCATCGCAATCATACAATTACAATCTCCCAAATACAATCTCCCAAATACAATCTCCCAAATACAATCATACAATCACAATCATACAATCACAATCATACAATCACATTCATACAATCACAATTATGCAATCACAATCATACAAGCGCATTCATACAATCACAATCATACAATCACAATCATACAATCACAATCATACAATCACAATCATACAATCACAACCATACAATCACAATCATGCAATCACAATCATAAAATCATAATCATACAATCACAATCATACAATTACAATCATACAATAACAATCATGCAATCACAATCATACAATCACAATCATACTATCACAATCATACAATCACAATCATATAATCACAATCATACAATCACAATCATACAATCACAATCATACAATCACAATCATACAATCACAATCATACAATCAGAATCATACATTCAAAATCATGCAATCACAATCATACAATCACAATCATGCAATCACAATCATACAATCATAATCATACAACCACAATCATACAATCACAATCATACAATCACAACCATACAATCACAATCATGCAATCACAATCATACAATCACAATCATGCAATCACAATCATACAATCATAATCATACAATCACAATCATACAATCACAATCGTACAATCACAATCGTACAATCACAATCGCACAACCACAATCAGTCAATCACACTCATACAATCACAATCATACAATCACAATCATACAATCACAATCATACAATCACAATCATACTTTCACAATCATACAATCACAATCATACAATCACAATCATACAATCACAATCATACAATCACAATCATACAATCACAATCATACAATCACAATCATACAATCACAATCATACTTTCACAATCATACAATCACAATCATACAATCACAATCATACAATCACAGTCATACAATCACAGTCATACAATCACAATCTCCCAAATACAATCACACAACCACAATCATACAATCACAATCATACAATCACAATCATTCAATCACAATCATTCTATCACAATCATACAATCACAGTCATACAATCACAGTCATACGATCACAATCATACTATCACAATCATACAATCACAATCATACAATCACAATCATAAAATCACAAAAATACAATCATAATCATACAATCACAATCATACAATCGCAATCATACAATCACAATCATACAATCATAATCATACAATCACAATCATACGATCGCAATCATACAATCACAATCATACCATCACAATCATACCATCACAATCATACAATCACAATCATACAATCATAATCATACAATTACAATCATACATCACAATCAAACAATCACAATCATACAATCGCAATCATACAATTACAATCTCCCAAATACAATCTCCCAAATACAATCTGCCAAATACAATCATACAATCACAATCATACAGTCACAATCATACAATCATAATCATACAATTACAATCATACATCACAATCATACAATCACAATCATACAATCGCAATCATACAATCACAATCATACAATCGCAATCATACAATCACAATCATACAATCTCAATCATACAATCACAATCATACAATCACAATCATACAGTCACAATCATGCAATCACAATCATACAATCACAATCATACAATTGCAATCATACAATTACAATCTCCCAAATACAATCTCCCAAATACAATCTCCCAAATACAATCATACAGTCACAATCATGCAATCACAATCATACAATCATAATCATACAATCACAATCATACAATCACAATCGTACAATCACAATCGTACAATCACAATCGCACAACCACAATCAGACAATCACAATCATACAATCACAATCATACAATCACAATCATACAATCACAATCATACAATCACAATCATACAATCACAATCATACAATCACAATCATACAATCGCAATCATACAATCACAATCATACAATCGCAATCATACAATCACAATCATACAATCTCAATCATACAATCACAATCATACAATCACAATCATACAGTCACAATCATGCAATCACAATCATACAATCACAATCATACAATTGCAATCATACAATTACAATCTCCCAAATACAATCTCCCAAATACAATCTCCCAAAAACAATCTCCCAAATACAATCATACAGTCACAATCATGCAATCACAATCATACAATCATAATCATACAATCACAATCATACAATCACAATCATACAATCACAATCGTACAATCACAATCATACAATCACAAACATACAGTCACAATCATACAATCACAATCATACAATCACAATCATACAATCACAATCACAGAATCTCAATCATACAATCACAATCGCACAACCACAATCAGACAATCACAATCGTACAATCACAATCGTACAATCACAATCGTACAATCACAATCGCACAACCACAATCAGTCAATCACACTCATACAATCACAATCATACAATCACAATCATACAATCACAATCATACAATCACAATCATACAATCACAATCATACAATCACAATCATACTTTCACAATCATACAATCACAATCATACTTTCACAATCATACAATCACAATCATACAATCACAATCATACAATCACAATCATACAATCACAATCATACAATCACAATCATACAATCACAATCATACAATCACAATCATACAATCACAATCATACTTTCACAATCATACAATCACAATCATACAATCACAATCATACAATCACAGTCATACAATCACAGTCATACAATCACAATCTCCCAAATACAATCACACAACCACAATCATACAATCACAATCATACAATCACAATCATTCAATCACAATCATTCTATCACAATCATACAATCACAGTCATACAATCACAGTCATACGATCACAATCATACTATCACAATCATACAATCACAATCATACAATCACAATCATAAAATCACAAAAATACAATCATAATCATACAATCACAATCATACAATCGCAATCATACAATCACAATCATACAATCATAATCATACAATCACAATCATACGATCGCAATCATACAATCACAATCATACCATCACAATCATACCATCACAATCATACAATCACAATCATACAATCATAATCATACAATTACAATCATACATCACAATCAAACAATCACAATCATACAATCGCAATCATACAATCACAATCATACAATCGCAATCATACAATTACAATCTCCCAAATACAATCTCCCAAATACAATCTGCCAAATACAATCATACAATCACAATCATACAGTCACAATCATACAATCATAATCATACAATTACAATCATACATCACAATCATACAATCACAATCATACAATCGCAATCATACAATCACAATCATACAATCGCAATCATACAATCACAATCATACAATCTCAATCATACAATCACAATCATACAATCACAATCATACAGTCACAATCATGCAATCACAATCATACAATCACAATCATACAATTGCAATCATACAATTACAATCTCCCAAATACAATCTCCCAAATACAATCTCCCAAATACAATCATACAGTCACAATCATGCAATCACAATCATACAATCATAATCATACAATCACAATCATACAATCACAATCGTACAATCACAATCGTACAATCACAATCGCACAACCACAATCAGACAATCACAATCATACAATCACAATCATACAATCACAATCATACAATCACAATCATACAATCACAATCATACAATCACAATCATACAATCACAATCATACAATCGCAATCATACAATCACAATCATACAATCGCAATCATACAATCACAATCATACAATCTCAATCATACAATCACAATCATACAATCACAATCATACAGTCACAATCATGCAATCACAATCATACAATCACAATCATACAATTGCAATCATACAATTACAATCTCCCAAATACAATCTCCCAAATACAATCTCCCAAATACAATCTCCCAAATACAATCATACAGTCACAATCATGCAATCACAATCATACAATCATAATCATACAATCACAATCATACAATCACAATCATACAATCACAATCGTACAATCACAATCATACAATCACAATCATACAATCACAATCATACTTTCACAATCATACAATCACAATCATACAATCACAATCATACAATCACAATCATACAATCACAATCATACAATCACAATCATACAATCACAATCATACAATCACAATCATACAATCACAATCATACAATCACAATCATACAATCGCAATCATACAATCACAATCATAGAATCTCAATCATACAATCACAATCATACAATCATAATCATACAATTACAATCATACAATCACAATCATACAATCACAATCATACAATCACAATCATACAATCACAATTATGCAATCACATTCATACAATCGCATTCATACAATCGCAATCATACAATCACAATCATACAATCACAATCATACAATCACAATCATACAATCACAATCATAAAATCACAAAAATACAATCATAATCATACAATCACAATCATACAATCGCAATCGTACAATCACAATCATACAATCATAATCATACAATCACAATCACACGATCGCAATCATACAATCACAATCATACCATCACAATCATACCATCACAATCATACAATCACAATCATGCAATCATAATCATACAATTACAATCATGCATCACAATCATACAATCACAATCATACAATCGCAATCATACAATCACAATCATACAATCGCAATCATACAATTACAATCTCCCAAATACAATCTCCCAAATGCAATCTCCCAAATACAATCATACAATCACAATCATACAATCAAAATCATACAATCATAATCACACAATTACAATCATACATCACAATCATACAATCGCAATCATACAATCGCAATCATACAATCGCAATCATACAGTTACAATCTCCCAAATACAATCTCCCAAATACAATCTCCCAAATACAATCATACAATCACAATCATGCAGTCACAATCATACAATCACAATCATACTATCACAATCATACAATCACAATCATACAATCACAATCATACAATCACAATCATACAATCACAATCATACAATTACAGTCATACATCGCAATCATACAATTACAATCATACATCACAGTCATACAATCACAATCATACAATCGCAATCATACAGTCACAATCATACAATCGCAATCATACAATTACAATCTCCCAAATACAATCTCCCAAATACAATTATACAATCACAATCATACAGTCACAATCATACAATCATAATCATACAATCGCAATCATACAATTACAATCTCCCAAATACAATCTCCCAAATACAATCTCCCAAATACAATCATACAATCACAATCATACAATCACAATCATATAATCACAATCATACAATCACAATCATACAATCACAATCATACAATCACAATCATACAATCACAATCATACAATCAGAATCATACATTCAAAATCATGCAATCACAATCATACAATCACAATCATGCAATCACAATCATACAATCATAATCATACAATCACAATCATACAATCACAATCATACAATCACAATCATACAATCACAATCATACAATCACAATCATACAATCGCAATCATACAATCGCAATCATACAATCACAATCATACAATCGCAATCATACAATCACAATCATACAATCTCAATCATACAATCACAATCATACAATCACAATCATACAATCACAATCATACAATCACAATCATACAATCACAATCATACAATCACAATCATACAATTACAGTCATACATCGCAATCATACAATTACAATCATACATCACAATCATACAATCACAATCATACAATCGCAATCATACAGTCGCAATCATACAATCGCAATCATACAATTGCAATCTCCCAAATACAATCTCCCAAATACAATCATACAATCACAATCATACAGTCACAATCATACAATCATAATCATACAATCGCAATCATACAATTACAATCTCCCAAATACAATCTCCCAAATACAATCTCCCAAATACAATCTCCCAAATACAATCATACAATCACAATCATACAATCACAATCATATAATCACAATCATACAATCACAATCATACAATCACAATCATACAATCACAATCATACAATCACAATCATACAATCACAATCATAAAATCACAATCATACAATCATAATCATACAATCACAATCATACCTTCACAATCATACAATCACAATCATACAATCACAATCATACAATCACAATCATACAATCACAATCATACAATCACAATCATACAATCACAATCATACAATCACAATCATACAATCGCAATCATACAATCGCAATCATACAATCACAATCATACAATATCAATCATACAATCACAATCATACAACCACAATCAGACAATCACAATCATACAATCACAATCATACAATCACAATTATGCAATCACAATCATACAATCGCATTCATACAATCGCAATCATACAATCACAATCATACAATCATAATCATACAATCACAATCATAAAATCACAAAAATACAATCATAATCATACAATCACAATCATACAATCGCAATCATACAATTACAATCTCCCAAATACAATCATACAATCACAATCATACAATCACAATCATACAATCATAATCATACAATTACAATCATACATCACAATCATACAATCACAATCATACAATCGCAATTATACAATCACAATCATACAATCGCAATCATACAATTACAATCTCCCAAATACAATCATACAATCACAATCATACAATCACAATCATACAATCACAATCACTCAATCACAAACATACTATCACAATCATACAATCACAATCATACAATCACAATCATACAATCACAATCATACAATCACAATCATACAATCACAATCATACAATCACAATCATACAATCACAATCATACATTCAAAATCATGCAATCACAATCATACAGTCACAATCATGCAATCACAATCATACAAACACAGTCATACAATCACAATCATACTATCACAATCATACAATCACAATCATACAATCACAATCGTACAATCACAATCATACAATCACAATCATGCAATCACAATCATACAATCACAATCATACAATCTCAATCATACAATCACAATCATACAATCATAATCATACAATTACAATCATACATCACAATCAGACAATCACAATCATACAATCGCAATCATACAATCACAATCATACAATCGCAATCATACAATTACAATCTCCCAAATACAATCCCACAAATACAATCATACAATCACAATCATACAATCACAATCATACAATCACAATCATACAATCACAATCATACAATCATAATCATACAATCACAATCATACCTTCACAATCATACAATCACAATCATACAATCACAATCATACAATCACAATCATACAATCACAATCATACAATCACAATCATACAATCACAATCATACAATCACAATCATACAATCGCAATCATACAATCGCAATCATACAATCGCAATCATACAATCACAATCATACAATATCAATCATACAATCACAATCATACAACCACAATCAGACAATCACAATCATACAATCACAATCATAAAATCACAATTATGCAATCACAATCATACAATCGCATTCATACAATCGCAATCATACAATCACAATCATACAATCATAATCATACAATCACAATCATAAAATCACAAAAATACAATCATAATCATACAATCACAATCATACAATCGCAATCATACAATCACAATCATACAATCATAATCATACAATCACAATCATACGATCGCAATCATACAATCACAATCATACAATCACAATCACAGAATCACAATCATACAATCACAATCGCACAACCACAATCAGACAATCACAATCATACAATCACAATCATACAATCAGAATCATACATTCAAAATCATGCAATCACAATCATACAATCACAGTCATGCAATCACAATCATACAATCATAATCATACAATCACAATCATACAATCACAATCGTACAATCACAATCGTACAATCACAATCGCACAACCACAATCAGTCAATCACACTCATACAATCACAATCATACAATCTCAATCATACAATCACAATCATACAATCATAATCATACAATTACAATCATACATCACAATCAGACAATCACAATCATACAATCGCAATCATACAATCACAATCATACAATCGCAATCATACAATTACAATCTCCCAAACACAATCCCCCAAATACAATCATACAATCACAATCATACAATCACAATCATACAATCACAATCATACAATCACAATCATACAATCACAATCATACAATCATAATCATACAATCACAATCATACCTTCACAATCATACAATCACAATCATACAATCACAATCATACAATCACAATCATACAATCACAATCATACAATCACAATCATACAATCACAATCATACAATCGCAATCATACAATCGCAATCATACAATCGCAATCATACAATCACAATCATACAATATCAATCATACAATCACAATCATACAACCACAATCAGACAATCACAATCATACAATCACAATCATACAATCACAATTATGCAATCACAATCATACAATCGCATTCATACAATCGCAATCATACAATCACAATCATACAATCATAATCATACAATCACAATCATAAAATCACAAAAATACAATCATAATCATACAATCACAATCATACAATCGCAATCATACAATCACGATCATACAATCATAATCATACGATCACAATCATACGATCGCAATCATACAATCACAATCATACAATCACAATCACAGAATCACAATCATACAATCACAATCGCACAACCACAATCAGACAATCACAATCATACAATCACAATCATACAATCACAATCATACAATCACAATCATACAATCACAATCATACAATCACAATCATGCAATCACAATCATACAATCACAATCATAACATCACAATCATACAATCGCAAACATACAATCACAATCATACAATCACAATCATACAATCACAATTATGCAATCACAATCATACAATCGCATTCATACAATCACAATCATACAATCACAATCATACAATCACAACCATACAATCACAATCATACAATCATAGTCATACAATCACAATTATGCAATCACAATCATACAATCGCATTCATACAATCACAATCATACAATCACAATCATACAATCACAATCATACAATCACAATCATACAATCATAGTCATACAATCACAATTATGCAATCACAATCATACAATCGCATTCATACAATCGCAATCATACAATCACAATCATACAATCACAATCATACAATCATAAACATACAATTACAATCATACATCACAATCATACAATCACAATCATACAATCGCAATCATACAATCACAATCATACAATCGCAATCATACAATTACAATCTCCCAAATACAATCTCCCAAATACAATCTGCCAAATACAATCATACAATCACAATCATACAATCACAATCATACAATCATAATCATACAATTACAATCATACATCACAATCATACAATCACAATCATACAATCGCAATTATACAATCACAATCATACAATCGCAATCATACAATTACAATCTCCCAAATACAATCATACAATCACAATCATACAATCGCAATCATACAATCACAATCTTACAATCATAATCATACAATCAGAATCATACGATCGCAATCATACAATCAAAATCATACCATCACAATCATACCATGACAATCATACAATCACAATCATACAATCATAATCATACAATTACAATCATACATCACAATCATACAATCACAATCATACAATCGCAATCATACAATCACAATCATACAATCGCAATCATACAATTACAATCTCCCAAATACAATCTCCCAAATACAATCATACAATCACAATCATACAATCACAATCATACAATCATAATCATACAATTACAATCATACATCACAATCATACAATCACAATCATACAATCGCAATCATACAATTACAATCTCCCAAATACAATCTCCCAAGTACAATCTCCCAAATACAATCATACAATCACATTCATACAAGCACAATCATACAATCACAATCATACAATCACAATCATACTATCACAATCATACAATCACAATCATACAATCACAACCATACAATCAGAATCATACAATCACAATCATACAATCACAATCATACAATCACAACCATACAATCAGAATCATACAATCACAATCATACAATCACAATCATACAATCACAATCATACATTCAAAATCATGCAATCACAATCATACAATCGCAATCATACAATTACAATCTCCCAAATACAATCTCCCAAATACAATCTCCCAAATACAATCATACAATCACAATCATACAATCTCAATCATACAATCACAATCATACAATCACAATCATGCAATCACAATCATACAATCATAATCATACTATCACAATCATACAATCACAATCATATAATCACAATCATACAATCACAATCATACAATCACAATCATACAATCACAATCATACAATCACAATCATACAATCGCAATCATACAATTACAATCTCCCAAATACAATCTCCCAAATACAATCATACAATCACAATCATACAATCACAATCATACAATCATAATCATACAATTACAATCATACATCACAATCATACAATCACAATCATACAATCGCAATTATACAATCACAATCATACAATCGCAATCATACAATTACAATCTCCCAAATACAATCATACAATCACAATCATACAATCACAATCATACAATCACAATCACTCAATCACAAACATACTATCACAATCATACAATCACAATCATACAATCACAATCATACAATCACAATCATACAATCACAATCATACAATCACAATCATACAATCACAATCATACAATCACAATCATACAATCACAATCATACATTCAATATCATGCAATCACAATCATACAGTCACAATCATGCAATCACAATCATACAAACACAGTCATACAATCACAATCATACTATCACAATCATACAATCACAATCATACAATCACAATCGTACAATCACAATCATACAATCACAATCATGCAATCACAATCATACAATCACAATCATACAATCTCAATCATACAATCACAATCATACAATCATAATCATACAATTACAATCATACATCACAATCAGACAATCACAATCATACAATCGCAATCATACAATCACAATCATACAATCGCAATCATAAAATCACAAAAATACAATCATAATCATACAATCACAATCATACAATCGCAATCATACAATCACAATCATACAATCATAATCATACAATCACAATCATACGATCGCAATCATACAATCACAATCATACAATCACAATCACAGAATCACAATCATACAATCACAATCGCACAACCACAATCAGACAATCACAATCATACAATCACAATCATACAATCACAATCATACAATCACAATCATACAATCAGAATCATGCAATCACAATCACACAATCATATTCATACAACCACAATCATACAATCACAATCGTACATTCACAATCGTACAATCACAAACGCACAACCACAATCAGACAATCACACTCATACAATCACAATCATACAATCACAATCATACAATCACAATCATAACATCACAATCATACAATCGCAAACATACAATCACAATCATACAATCACAATCATACAATCACAATTATGCAATCACAATCATACAATCGCATTCATACAATCACAATCATACAATCACAATCATACAATCACAATCATACAATCACAATCATACAATCATAGTCATACAATCACAATTATGCAATCACAATCATACAATCGCATTCATACAATCGCAATCATACAATCACAATCATACAATCACAATCATACAATCACAATCATAAAATCACAAAAATACAATCATAAACATACAATCACAATCATACAATCGCAATCATACAATCACAATCTTACAATCATAATCATACAATCAGAATCATACGATCGCAATCATACAATCACAATCATACCATCACAATCATACCATGACAATCATACAATCACAATCATACAATCATAATCATACAATTACAATCATACATCACAATCATACAATCACAATCATACAATCGCAATCATACAATCACAATCATACAATCGCAATCATACAATTACAATCTCCCAAATACAATCTCCCAAATACAATCATACAATCACAATCATACAATCACAATCATACAATCATAATCATACAATTACAATCATACATCACAATCATACAATCACAATCATACAATCGCAATCATACAATTACAATCTCCCAAATACAATCTCCCAAGTACAATCTCCCAAATACAATCATACAATCATATTCATACAAGCACAATCATACAATCACAATCATACAATCACAATCATACTATCACAATCATACAATCACAATCATACAATCACAACCATACAATCAGAATCATACAATCACAATCATACAATCACAATCATACAATCACAACCATACAATCAGAATCATACAATCACAATCATACAATCACAATCATACAATCACAATCATACATTCAAAATCATGCAATCACAATCATACAATCGCAATCATACAATTACAATCTCCCAAATACAATCTCCCAAATACAATCTCCCAATTACAATCATACAATCACAATCATGCAATCACAATCATACAATCACAATCATACTATCACAATCATACAATCACAATCATACAATCACAATCATACCATCACAATCATACCATCACAATCATACAATCACAATCATACAATCATAATCATACAATTACAATCATACATCACAATCAAACAATCACAATCATACAATCGCAATCATACAATCACAATCATACAATCGCAATCATACAATTACAATCTCCCAAATACAATCTCCCAAATACAATCTGCCAAATACAATCATACAATCACAATCATACAGTCACAATCATACAATCATAATCATACAATTACAATCATACATCACAATCATACAATCACAATCATACAACCGCAATCATACAATCACAATCATACAATCGCAATCATACAATCACAATCATAAAATCACAAAAATACAATCATAATCATACAATCACAATCATACAATCACAATCATACAGTCACAATCATGCAATCACAATCATACAATCACAATTATACAATAGCAATCATACAATCACAATCATACAATCGCAATCATACAATCACAATCATACAATCTCAATCATACAATCACAATCATACAATCACAATCATACAGTCACAATCATGCAATCACAATCATACAATCACAATCATACAATCTCAATCATACAATCACAATCATACAATCATAATCATACAATTACAAACATACATCACAATCATATAATCACAATCATACAATCGCAATCATACAATCACAATCATACAGTCGCAATCATACAATCACAATCATACAATCTCAATCATACAATCACAATCATACAATCACAATCATACAGTCACAATCATGCAATCACAATCATACAATCACAATCATACAATAGCAATCATACAATTACAATCTCCCAAATACAATCTCCCAAATACAATCATACAGTCACAATCATGCAATCACAATCATACAATCATAATCATACAATCACAATCATACAATCACAATCGTACAATCACAATCGTACAATCACAATCGCACAACCACAATCAGACAATCACAATCATACAATCACAATCATACAATCACAATCATCCAATCACAATCATAGAATCACAATCATACTTTCACAATCATACAATCACAATCATACAATCACCATCATACAATCACAATCATACAATCGCAAACATACAATCACAATCATACAATCACAATCATACAATCACAATTATGCAATCACAATCACACAATCGCATTCATACAATCACAATCATACAATCACAATCATACAATCACAATCATACAATCACAATCATACAATCACAATCATACAATCACAATCATACAATCACAATCATACAATCACAACTATGCAATCACAATCATACAATCGCATTCATACAATCGCAATCATACAATCACAATCATACAATCACAATCATACAATCACAATCATAAAATCACAAAAATACAATCATAAACATACAATCACAATCATACAATCGCAATCATACAATCACAATCATACAATCATAATCATACGATCAGAATCATACGATCGCAATCATACAATCACAATCATACCATCACAATCATACCATGACAATCATGCAATCACAATCATACAATCATAATCATACAATTACAATCATACATCACAATCATACAATCACAATCATACAATCGCAATCATACAATCACAATCATACAATCACAATTATGCAATCACAATCATACAATCGCATTCATACAATCACAATCATACAATCACAATCATCTCAATCACAATCATACAATCACAATCATACTATCACAATCATACAATCACAATCATACAATCACAATCGTACAATCACAATCATACAATCACAATCATACAGTCACAATCATACAATCACAATCATACAATCACAATCATACAATCACAATCATACAATCACAATCATACAATCGCAATCATACAATCACAATCATACAATCGCAATCATACAATCACAATCATACAATCTCAATCATACAATCACAATCATACAATCACAATCATACAGTCACAATCATGCAATCACAATCATACAATCACAATCATACAATCTCAATCATACAATCACAATCATACAATCAAAATCATACAATTACAAACGTACATCACAATCATATAATCACAATCATACAATCGCAATCATACAATCACAATCATACAGTCGCAATCATACAATCACAATCATACAATCTCAATCATACAATCACAATCATACAATCACAATCATACAGTCACAATCATGCAATCACAATCATACAATCACAATCATACAATAGCAATCATACAATTACAATCTCCCAAATACAATCTCCCAAATACAATCATACAGTCACAATCATGCAATCACAATCATACAATCATAATCATACAATCACAATCATACAATCACAATCGTACAATCACAATCGTACAATCACAATCGCACAACCACAATCAGACAATCACAATCATACAATCACAATCATACAATCACAATCATCCAATCACAATCATAGAATCACAATCATACTTTCACAATCATACAATCACAATCATACAATCACCATCATACAATCACAATCATACAATCGCAAACATACAATCACAATCATACAATCACAATCATACAATCACAATCATACAATCACAATTATGCAATCACAATCACACAATCGCATTCATACAATCACAATCAAACAATCACAATCATACAATCACAATCATCTCAATCACAATCATACAATCACAATCATACAATCAGAATCATACAATCACAATTATGCAATCACAATCATACAATCGCATTCATACAATCACAATCATACAATCACAATCATACAATCACAATCATACAATCACAATCATACAATCGCAATCATACAATTACAATCTCCCAAATACAATCTCCCAAATACAATCTCCCAAATACAATCTCCGAAATACAATCATACAATCACAATCATACAATCACAATCATACAATCACAATCATACAATCACAATCATACAATCACAATCATACAATCACAATCATACTATCACAATCATACAATCACAATCATACAATCACAACCATACAATCAGAATCATACAATCACAATCATACAATCACAATCATACAATCACAATCATACATTCAAAATCATGCAATCACAATCATACAATCGCAATCATACAATCACAATCATACAATCACAATCATACAATCAGAATCATACATTCAAAATCATGCAATCACAATCATACAATCGCAATCATACAATCACAATCATACAATCGCAATCATGCAATTACAATCTCCCAAATACAATCTCCCAAATACAATCACCCAAATACAACCATACAATCACAATCATACAATCACAATCATAACATCACAATCATACAATCACAATCATACAATCACAATCATACAATCACAATCATACAATCACAATCATACATCACAATCATACAATCACAATCATACAATCGCAATCATACAATCACAATCATACAATCACAATTATGCAATCACAATCATGCAATCGCATTCATACAATCACAATCATACAATCACAATCATACAATCACAATCATACAATCACAATCATACAATCACAAAAATACAATCATAAACATACAATCACAATCATACAATCGCAATCATACAATCACAATCATACAATCATAATCATACAATCAGAATCATACGATCGCAATCATACAATCACAATCATACCATCACAATCATACCATGACAATCATACAATCACAATCATACAATCATAATCATACAATTACAATCATACATCACAATCATACAATCACAATCATACAATCGCAATCATACAATCACAATCATACAATCACAATTATGCAATCACAATCATACAATCGCATTCATACAATCACAATCATACAATCACAATCATACAATCACAATCATACAATCACAATCATACAATCGCAATCATACAATTACAATCTCCCAAATACAATCTCCCAAATACAATCATACAATCACAATCATACAATCACAATCATACAATCACAATCATACAATCACAATCATACAATCACAATCATACTATCACAATCATACAATCACAATCATACAATCACAACCATACAATCAGAATTATACAATCACAATCATACAATCACAATCATACAATCACAATCATACAATCACAATTATACATTCAAAATCATGCAATCACAATCATACCATCGCAATCATACAATTACAATCTCCCAAATACAATCTCCCAAATACAATCTCCCAAATACAATCATACAATCACAATCATACAATCACAATCATACAATCACAATCATACAATCACAATCATACAATCACAATTATGCAATCACAATCATACAATCGCATTCATACAACCACAATCATACAATCACAATCATACAATCACAATCATACAATCACAACCATACAATCACAATCATGCAATCACAATCATAAAATCATAATCATACAATCACAATCATACAATCACAGTCATGCAATCACAATCATACAATCATAATCATACAATCACAATCATACAATCACAATCGTACAATCACAATCGTACAATCACAATCGCACAACCACAATCAGTCAATCACACTCATACAATCACAATCATACAATCACAATCATACAATCACAATCATACAATCACAATCATACTTTCACAATCATACAATCACAATCATACAATCACAATCATGCAATCACAATCATACAATCACAATCATACAATCACAATCATACAATCACAATCATACAATCACAATCATACAATCACAATCATACAATCACAATCATACAATCACAATCATACATTCAAAATCATGCAATCACAATCATACAGTCACAATCATGCAATCACAATCATACAATCATAATCATACAATCACAATCATACAATCACAATCGTACAATCACAATCGAACAATCACAATCGCACAACCACAATCACACAATCACAATCATACAATCACAATCATACAATCACAATCATACAATCACAATCACACAATCACAATCATACAATCACAATCATACAATCACAATCATACAATCACAATCATACAATCACAATCATACTTTCACAATCATACAATCACAATCATACAATCACAATCATACAATCACAATCATACAATCACAATCATACAATCACAATCATACAATCACAATCATACAATCACAATCATACAATCGCAATCATACAATCACAATCATAGAATCTCAATCATACAATCACAATCATACAATCACAATCTTACAATCACAATCATAAAATCACAATCATACAATCATAATCATACAATCGCAATCATACAATTACAATCTCCCAAATACAATCTCCCAAATACAATCTCCCAAATACAATCTCCCAAATACAATCATACAATCACAATCATACAATCACAATCATATAATCACAATCATACAATCACAATCATACAATCACAATCATACAATCACAATCATACAATCACAATCATACAATCACAATCATAAAATCACAATCATACAATCATAATCATACAATCACAATCATACCTTCACAATCATACAATCACAATCATACAATCACAATCATACAATCACAATCATACAATCACAATCATACAATCACAATCATACAATCACAATCATACAATCACAATCATACAATCGCAATCATACAATCGCAATCATACAATCACAATCATACAATATCAATCATACAATCACAATCATACAACCACAATCAGACAATCACAATCATACAATCACAATCATACAATCACAATTATGCAATCACAATCATACAATCGCATTCATACAATCGCAATCATACAATCACAATCATACAATCATAATCATACAATCACAATCATAAAATCACAAAAATACAATCATAATCATACAATCACAATCATACAATCGCAATCATACATTCACAATCATACAATCATAATCATACAATCACAATCATACGATCGCAATCATACAATCACAATCGTACAATCACAATCACAGAATCACAATCATACAATCACAATCGCACAACCACAATCAGACAATCACAATCATACAATCACAATCATACAATCACAATCATACAATCACAATCATACAATCACAATCATACAATCACAATCATGCAATCACAATCATACAATCATATTCATACAACCACAATCATACAATCACAATCGTACATTCACAATCGTACAATCACAAACGCACAACCACAATCAGACAATCACACTCATACAATCACAATCATACAATCACAATCATACAATCACAATCATAACATCACAATCATACAATCGCAAACATACAATCACAATCATACAATCACAATCATACAATCACAATTATGCAATCACAATCATACAATCGCATTCATACAATCACAATCATACAATCACAATCATACAATCACAATCATACAATCACAATCATACAATCACAATCATACAATCATAGTCATACAATCACAATTATGCAATCACAATCATACAATCGCATTCATACAATCGCAATCATACAATCACAATCATACAATCACAATCATACAATCACAATCATAAAATCACAAAAATACAATCGTAAACATACAATCACAATCATACAATCGCAATCATACAATCACAATCTTACAATCATAATCATACAATCAGAATCATACGATCGCAATCATACAATCACAATCATACCATCACAATCATACCATGACAATCATACAATCACAATCATACAATCATAATCATACAATTACAATCATACATCACAATCATACAATCACAATCATACAATCGCAATCACACAATCACAATCATACAATCACAATTATGCAATCACAATCATACAATCGCATTCATACAATCACAATCATACAATCACAATCATACAATCACAATCATACAATCACAATCATACAATCACAATCATACAATCACAATCATACAATCACAATTATGCAATCACAATCATACAATCGCATTCATACAATCACAATCATACAATCACAATCATACAATCACAATCATACAATCACAATCATACAATCACAATCATACAATCACAATTATGCAATCACAATCATACAATCGCATTCATACAATCGCAATCATACAATCACAATCATACAATCACAATCATACAATCACAACCATAAAATCACAAAAATACAATCATAATCATACAATCACAATCATACAATCGCAATCATACAATTACAATCTCCCAAATACAATCATACAATCACAATCATACAATCACAATCATACAATCATAATCATACAATCACAATCATACAATCATAATCATACAATCAGAATCATACGATCGCAATCATACAATCACAATCATACCATCACAATCATACCATGACAATCATACAATCACAATCATACAATCATAATCATACAATTACAATCATACATCACAATCATACAATCACAATCATACAATCGCAATCATACAATCACAATCATACAATCACAATTATGCAATCACAATCATACAATCGCATTCATACAATCACAATCATACAATCACAATCATACAATCACAATCATACAATCACAATCATACAATCGCAATCATACAATTACAATCTCCCAAATACAATCTCCCAAATACAATCATACAATCACAATCATACAATCACAATCATACAATCACAATCATACAATCACAATCATACAATCACAATCATACTATCACAATCATACAATCACAATCATACAATCACAACCATACAATCAGAATTATACAATCACAATCATACAATCACAATCATACAATCACAATCATACAATCACAATTATACATTCAAAATCATGCAATCACAATCATACCATCGCAATCATACAATTACAATCTCCCAAATACAATCTCCCAAATACAATCTCCCAAATACAATCATACAATCACAATCATACAATCACAATCATACAATCACAATCATACAATCACAATCATACAATCACAATTATGCAATCACAATCATACAATCGCATTCATACAACCACAATCATACAATCACAATCATACAATCACAATCATCCAATCACAACCATACAATCACAATCATGCAATCACAATCATAAAATCATAATCATACAATCACAATCATACAATCACAGTCATGCAATCACAATCATACAATCATAATCATACAATCACAATCATACAATCACAATCGTACAATCACAATCGTACAATCACAATCGCACAACCACAATCAGTCAATCACACTCATACAATCACAATCATACAATCACAATCATACAATCACAATCATACAATCACAATCATACTTTCACAATCATACAATCACAATCATACAATCACAATCATGCAATCACAATCATACAATCACAATCATACAATCACAATCATACAATCACAATCATACAATCACAATCATACAATCACAATCATACAATCACAATCATACAATCACAATCATACATTCAAAATCATGCAATCACAATCATACAGTCACAATCATGCAATCACAATCATACAATCATAATCATACAATCACAATCATACAATCACAATCGTACAATCACAATCGAACAATCACAATCGCACAACCACAATCACACAATCACAATCATACAATCACAATCATACAATCACAATCATACAATCACAATCACACAATCACAATCATACAATCACAATCATACAATCACAATCATACAATCACAATCATACAATCACAATCATACTTTCACAATCATACAATCACAATCATACAATCACAATCATACAATCACAATCATACAATCACAATCATACAATCACAATCATACAATCACAATCATACAATCACAATCATACAATCGCAATCATACAATCACAATCATAGAATCTCAATCATACAATCACAATCATACAATCACAATCTTACAATCACAATCATAAAATCACAATCATACAATCATAATCATACAATCGCAATCATACAATTACAATCTCCCAAATACAATCTCCCAAATACAATCTCCCAAATACAATCTCCCAAATACAATCATACAATCACAATCATACAATCACAATCATATAATCACAATCATACAATCACAATCATACAATCACAATCATACAATCACAATCATACAATCACAATCATACAATCACAATCATAAAATCACAATCATACAATCATAATCATACAATCACAATCATACCTTCACAATCATACAATCACAATCATACAATCACAATCATACAATCACAATCATACAATCACAATCATACAATCACAATCATACAATCACAATCATACAATCACAATCATACAATCGCAATCATACAATCGCAATCATACAATCACAATCATACAATATCAATCATACAATCACAATCATACAACCACAATCAGACAATCACAATCATACAATCACAATCATACAATCACAATTATGCAATCACAATCATACAATCGCATTCATACAATCGCAATCATACAATCACAATCATACAATCATAATCATACAATCACAATCATAAAATCACAAAAATACAATCATAATCATACAATCACAATCATACAATCGCAATCATACATTCACAATCATACAATCATAATCATACAATCACAATCATACGATCGCAATCATACAATCACAATCGTACAATCACAATCACAGAATCACAATCATACAATCACAATCGCACAACCACAATCAGACAATCACAATCATACAATCACAATCATACAATCACAATCATACAATCACAATCATACAATCACAATCATGCAATCACAATCATACAATCATATTCATACAATCACAATCATACAATCACAATCATACAATCACAATCATACAATCACAATCATACAATCACAATCATACAATCACAATCATACAATCACAATTATGCAATCACAATCATACAATCGCATTCATACAATCACAATCATACAATCACAATCATACAATCACAATCATACAATCACAATCATACAATCACAATCATACAATCACAATTATGCAATCACAATCATACAATCGCATTCATACAATCGCAATCATACAATCACAATCATACAATCACAATCATACAATCACAACCATAAAATCACAAAAATACAATCATAATCATACAATCACAATCATACAATCGCAATCATACAATTACAATCTCCCAAATACAATCATACAATCACAATCATACAATCACAATCATACAATCATAATCATACAATTACAATCATACATCACAATCATACAATCACAATCATACAATCGCAATTATACAATCACAATCATACAATCGCAATCATACAATTACAATCTCCCAAATACAATCATACAATCACAATCATACAATCACAATCATACAATCACAATCACTCAATCACAAACATACTATCACAATCATACAATCACAATCATACAATCACAATCATACAATCACAATCATACAATCACAATCATACAATCACAATCATACAATCACAATCATACAATCACAATCATACATTCAAAATCATGCAATCACAATCATACAGTCACAATCATGCAATCACAATCATACAAACACAGTCATACAATCACAATCATACTATCACAATCATACAATCACAATCATACAATCACAATCGTACAATCACAATCATACAATCACAATCATGCAATCACAATCATACAATCACAATCATACAATCTCAATCATACAATCACAATCATACAATCATAATCATACAATTACAATCATACATCACAATCAGACAATCACAATCATACAATCGCAATCATACAATCACAATCATACAATCGCAATCATACAATTACAATCTCCCAAATACAATCCCACAAATACAATCATACAATCACAATCATACAATCACAATCATACAATCACAATCATACAATCACAATCATACAATCATAATCATACAATCACAATCATACCTTCACAATCATACAATCACAATCATACAATCACAATCATACAATCACAATCATACAATCACAATCATACAATCACAATCATACAATCACAATCATACAATCGCAATCATACAATCGCAATCGTACAATCGCAATCATACAATCACAATCATACAATATCAATCATACAATCACAATCATACAACCACAATCAGACAATCACAATCATACAATCACAATCATAAAATCACAATTATGCAATCACAATCATACAATCGCATTCATACAATCGCAATCATACAATCACAATCATACAATCATAATCATACAATCACAATCATAAAATCACAAAAATACAATCATAATCATACAATCACAATCATACAATCGCAATCATACAATCACAATCATACAATCATAATCATACAATCACAATCATACGATCGCAATCATACAATCACAATCATACAATCACAATCACAGAATCACAATCATACAATCACAATCGCACAACCACAATCAGACAATCACAATCATACAATCACAATCATACAATCAGAATCATACATTCAAAATCATGCAATCACAATCATACAATCACAGTCATGCAATCACAATCATACAATCACAATCATACAATCGCAATCATACAATTACAATCTCCCAAATACAATCCCACAAATACAATCATACAATCACAATCATACAATCACAATCATACAATCACAATCATACAATCACAATCATACAATCATAATCATACAATCACAATCATACCTTCACAATCATACAATCACAATCATACAATCACAATCATACAATCACAATCATACAATCACAATCATACAATCACAATCATACAATCACAATCATACAATCGCAATCATACAATCGCAATCGTACAATCGCAATCATACAATCACAATCATACAATATCAATCATACAATCACAATCATACAACCACAATCAGACAATCACAATCATACAATCACAATCATAAAATCACAATTATGCAATCACAATCATACAATCGCATTCATACAATCGCAATCATACAATCACAATCATACAATCATAATCATACAATCACAATCATAAAATCACAAAAATACAATCATAATCATACAATCACAATCATACAATCGCAATCATACAATCACAATCATACAATCATAATCATACAATCACAATCATACGATCGCAATCATACAATCACAATCATACAATCACAATCACAGAATCACAATCATACAATCACAATCGCACAACCACAATCAGACAATCACAATCATACAATCACAATCATACAATCAGAATCATACATTCAAAATCATGCAATCACAATCATACAATCACAGTCATGCAATCACAATCATACAATCATAATCATACAATCACAATCATACAATCACAATCGTACAATCACAATCGTACAATCACAATCGCACAACCACAATCAGTCAATCACACTCATACAATCACAATCATACAATCTCAATCATACAATCACAATCATACAATCATAATCATACAATTACAATCATACATCACAATCAGACAATCACAATCATACAATCGCAATCATACAATCACAATCATACAATCGCAATCATACAATTACAATCTCCCAAACACAATCCCCCAAATACAATCATACAATCACAATCATACAATCACAATCATACAATCACAATCATACAATCACAATCATACAATCACAATCATACAATCATAATCATACAATCACAATCATACCTTCACAATCATACAATCACAATCATACAATCACAATCATACAATCACAATCATACAATCACAATCATACAATCACAATCATACAATCACAATCATACAATCATAGTCATACAATCACAATTATGCAATCACAATCATACAATCGCATTCATACAATCGCAATCATACAATCACAATCATACAATCACAATCATACAATCATAAACATACAATTACAATCATACATCACAATCATACAATCACAATCATACAATCGCAATCATACAATCACAATCATACAATCGCAATCATACAATTACAATCTCCCAAATACAATCTCCCAAATACAATCTGCCAAATACAATCATACAATCACAATCATACAATCACAATCATACAATCATAATCATACAATTACAATCATACATCACAATCATACAATCACAATCATACAATCGCAATTATACAATCACAATCATACAATCGCAATCATACAATTACAATCTCCCAAATACAATCATACAATCACAATCATACAATCGCAATCATACAATCACAATCTTACAATCATAATCATACAATCAGAATCATACGATCGCAATCATACAATCAAAATCATACCATCACAATCATACCATGACAATCATACAATCACAATCATACAATCATAATCATACAATTACAATCATACATCGCAATCATACAATCACAATCATACAATCGCAATCATACAATCACAATCATACAATCGCAATCATAGAATTACAATCTCCCAAATACAATCTCCCAAATACAATCATACAATCACAATCATACAATCATAATCATACAATTACAATCATACACCACAATCATACAATCACAATCATACAATCGCAATCATACAATTACAATCTCCCAAATACAATCTCCCAAGTGCAATCTCCCAAATACAATCATACAATCACATTCATACAAGCACAATCATACAATCACAATCATACAATCACAATCATACTATCACAATCATACAATCACAATCATACAATCACAACCATACAATCAGAATCATACAATCACAATCATACAATCACAATCATACAATCACAACCATACAATCAGAATCATACAATCACAATCATACAATCACAATCATACAATCACAATCATACAATCACAATCATACATTCAAAATCATGCAATCACAATCATACAATCGCAATCATACAATTACAATCTCCCAAATACAATCTCCCAAATACAATCTCCCAAATACAATCATACAATCACAATCATACAATCACAATCATACAATCACAATCATGCAATCACAATCATACAATCATAATCATACTATCACAATCATACAATCACAATCATATAATCACAATCATACAATCACAATCATACAATCACAATCATACAATCACAATCATACAATCACAATCATACAATCGCAATCATACAATTACAATCTCCCAAATACAATCTCCCAAATACAATCTCCCAAATACAATCATACAATCACAATCATACAATCACAATCATACAATCATAATCATACAATTACAATCATACATCACAATCATACAATCACAATCATACAATCGCAATTATACAATCACAATCATACAATCGCAATCATACAATTACAATCTCCCAAATACAATCATACAATCACAATCATACAATCACAATCATACAATCACAATCACTCAATCACAAACATACTATCACAATCATACAATCACAATCATACAATCACAATCATACAATCACAATCATACAATCACAATCATACAATCACAATCATACAATCACAATCATACAATCACAATCATACATTCAATATCATGCAATCACAATCATACAGTCACAATCATGCAATCACAATCATACAAACACAGTCATACAATCACAATCATACTATCACAATCATACAATCACAATCATACAATCACAATCGTACAATCACAATCATACAATCACAATCATGCAATCACAATCATACAATCACAATCATACAATCTCAATCATACAATCACAATCATACAATCATAATCATACAATTACAATCATACATCACAATCAGACAATCACAATCATACAATCGCAATCATACAATCACAATCATACAATCGCAATCATAAAATCACAAAAATACAATCATAATCATACAATCACAATCATACAATCGCAATCATACAATCACAATCATACAATCATAATCATACAATCACAATCATACGATCGCAATCATACAATCACAATCATACAATCACAATCACAGAATCACAATCATACAATCACAATCGCACAACCACAATCAGACAATCACAATCATACAATCACAATCATACAATCACAATCATACAATCACAATCATACAATCAGAATCATGCAATCACAATCACACAATCATATTCATACAACCACAATCATACAATCACAATCGTACATTCACAATCGTACAATCACAAACGCACAACCACAATCAGACAATCACACTCATACAATCACAATCATACAATCACAATCATACAATCACAATCATAACATCACAATCATACAATCGCAAACATACAATCACAATCATACAATCACAATCATACAATCACAATTATGCAATCACAATCATACAATCGCATTCATACAATCACAATCATACAATCACAATCATACAATCACAATCATACAATCACAATCATACAATCATAGTCATACAATCACAATTATGCAATCACAATCATACAATCGCATTCATACAATCGCATCATACAATCACAATCATACAATCACAATCATACAATCACAATCATAAAATCACAAAAATACAATCATAAACATACAATCACAATCATACAATCGCAATCATACAATCACAATCTTACAATCATAATCATACAATCAGAATCATACGATCGCAATCATACAATCACAATCATACCATCACAATCATACCATGACAATCATACAATCACAATCATACAATCATAATCATACAATTACAATCATACATCACAATCATACAATCACAATCATACAATCGCAATCATACAATCACAATCATACAATCGCAATCATACAATTACAATCTCCCAAATACAATCTCCCAAATACAATCATACAATCACAATCATACAATCACAATCATACAATCATAATCATACAATTACAATCATACATCACAATCATACAATCACAATCATACAATCGCAATCATACAATTACAATCTCCCAAATACAATCTCCCAAGTACAATCTCCCAAATACAATCATACAATCATATTCATACAAGCACAATCATACAATCACAATCATACAATCACAATCATACTATCACAATCATACAATCACAATCATACAATCACAACCATACAATCAGAATCATACAATCACAATCATACAATCACAATCATACAATCACAACCATACAATCAGAATCATACAATCACAATCATACAATCACAATCATACAATCACAATCATACATTCAAAATCATGCAATCACAATCATACAATCGCAATCATACAATTACAATCTCCCAAATACAATCTCCCAAATACAATCTCCCAATTACAATCATACAATCACAATCATGCAATCACAATCATACAATCACAATCATACTATCACAATCATACAATCACAATCATACAATCACAATCATACCATCACAATCATACCATCACAATCATACAATCACAATCATACAATCATAATCATACAATTACAATCATACATCACAATCAAACAATCACAATCATACAATCGCAATCATACAATCACAATCATACAATCGCAATCATACAATTACAATCTCCCAAATACAATCTCCCAAATACAATCTGCCAAATACAATCATACAATCACAATCATACAGTCACAATCATACAATCATAATCATACAATTACAATCATACATCACAATCATACAATCACAATCATACAACCGCAATCATACAATCACAATCATACAATCGCAATCATACAATCACAATCATAAAATCACAAAAATACAATCATAATCATACAATCACAATCATACAATCACAATCATACAGTCACAATCATGCAATCACAATCATACAATCACAATCATACAATAGCAATCATACAATTACAATCTCCCAAATACAATCTCCCAAATACAATCATACAGTCACAATCATGCAATCACAATCATACAATCACAATCATACAATCACAATCATACAATCACAATCATACAGTCACAATCATACAATCACAATCATACAATCACAATCATACAATCACAATCATACAATCACAATCATACATTCAAATACATGCAATCACAATCATACAGTCACAATCATGCAATCACAATCATACAAACATAATCATACAATCACAATCATACAATCACAATCATACAACCGCAATCATACAATCGCAATCATACAATCACAATCATACAATCACAGTCATACAATCACAGTCATACAATCACAATCATACTATCACAATCATACAATCACAATCATACAATCACAATCGTACAATCACAATCATACAATCACAATCATACAGTCACAATCATACAATCACAATCATACAATCACAATCATACAATCACAATCATACAATCACAATCATACAATCACAATCATACAATCGCAATCATACAATCACAATCATACAATCGCAATCATACAATCACAATCATACAATCTCAATCATACAATCACAATCATACAATCACAATCATACAGTCACAATCATGCAATCACAATCATACAATCACAATCATACAATCTCAATCATACAATCACAATCATACAATCATAATCATACAATTACAAACATACATCACAATCATATAATCACAATCATACAATCGCAATCATACAATCACAATCATACAGTCGCAATCATACAATCACAATCATACAATCTCAATCATACAATCACAATCATACAATCACAATCATACAGTCACAATCATGCAATCACAATCATACAATCACAATCATACAATAGCAATCATACAATTACAATCTCCCAAATACAATCTCCCAAATACAATCATACAGTCACAATCATGCAATCACAATCATACAATCATAATCATACAATCACAATCATACAATCACAATCGTACAATCACAATCGTACAATCACAATCGCACAACCACAATCAGACAATCACAATCATACAATCACAATCATACAATCACAATCATCCAATCACAATCATAGAATCACAATCATACTTTCACAATCATACAATAACAATCATACAATCACCATCATACAATCACAATCATACAATCGCAAACATACAATCACAATCATACAATCACAATCATACAATCACAATTATGCAATCACAATCACACAATCGCATTCATACAATCACAATCATACAATCACAATCATACAATCACAATCATACAATCACAATCATACAATCACAATCATACAATCACAATCATACAATCACAATCATACAATCACAACTATGCAATCACAATCATACAATCGCATTCATACAATCGCAATCATACAATCACAATCATACAATCACAATCATACAATCACAATCATACAATCACAATCATACAATCACAATCATACAATCACAATTATACATTCAAAATCATGCAATCACAATCATACCATCGCAATCATACAATTACAATCTCCCAAATACAATCTCCCAAATACAATCTCCCAAATACAATCATACAATCACAATCATACAATCACAATCATACAATCACAATCATACAATCACAATCATACAATCACAATCATACAATCACAATTATGCAATCACAATCATACAATCGCATTCATACAACCACAATCATACAATCACAATCATACAATCACAATCATACAATCACAACCATACAATCACAATCATGCAATCACAATCATAAAATCATAATCATACAATCACAATCATACAATCACAGTCATGCAATCACAATCATACAATCATAATCATACAATCACAATCATACAATCACAATCGTACAATCACAATCGTACAATCACAATCGCACAACCACAATCAGTCAATCACACTCATACAATCACAATCATACAATCACAATCATACAATCACAATCATACAATCACAATCATACTTTCACAATCATACAATCACAATCATACAATCACAGTCATGCAATCACAATCATGCAATCACAATCATACAATCACAATCATACAATCACAATCATACAATCACAATCATACAATCACAATCATACAATCACAATCATACAATCACAATCATACATTCAAAATCATGCAATCACAATCATACAGTCACAATCATGCAATCACAATCATACAATCATAATCATACAATCACAATCATACAATCACAATCGTACAATCACAATCGAACAATCACAATCGCACAACCACAATCACACAATCACAATCATACAATCACAATCATACAATCACAATCATACAATCACAATCACACAATCACAATCATACAATCACAATCATACAATCACAATCATACAATCACAATCATACAATCACAATCATACTTTCACAATCATACAATCACAATCATACAATCACAATCATACAATCACAATCATACAATCACAATCATACAATCACAATCATACAATCACAATCATACAATCACAATCATACAATCGCAATCATACAATCACAATCATAGAATCTCAATCATACAATCACAATCATACAATCACAATCTTACAATCACAATCATAAAATCACAAAAATACAATCATAATCATACAATCACAATCATACAATCGCAATCATACAATCGCAAACATACAATCACAATCATACAATCACAATCATACAATCACAATTATGCAATCACAATCACACAATCGCATTCATACAATCACAATCATACAATCACAATCATACAATCACAATCATACAATCACAATCATACAATCACAATCATACAATCACAATCATACAATCACAATCATACAATCACAACTATGCAATCACAATCATACAATCGCATTCATACAATCGCAATCATACAATCACAATCATACAATCACAATCATACAATCACAATCATACAATCACAATCATACAATCACAATCATACAATCACAATTATACATTCAAAATCATGCAATCACAATCATACCATCGCAATCATACAATTACAATCTCCCAAATACAATCTCCCAAATACAATCTCCCAAATACAATCATACAATCACAATCATACAATCACAATCATACAATCACAATCATACAATCACAATCATACAATCACAATCATACAATCACAATTATGCAATCACAATCATACAATCGCATTCATACAACCACAATCATACAATCACAATCATACAATCACAATCATACAATCACAACCATACAATCACAATCATGCAATCACAATCATAAAATCATAATCATACAATCACAATCATACAATCACAGTCATGCAATCACAATCATACAATCATAATCATACAATCACAATCATACAATCACAATCGTACAATCACAATCGTACAATCACAATCGCACAACCACAATCAGTCAATCACACTCATACAATCACAATCATACAATCACAATCATACAATCACAATCATACAATCACAATCATACTTTCACAATCATACAATCACAATCATACAATCACAATCATGCAATCACAATCATGCAATCACAATCATACAATCACAATCATACAATCACAATCATACAATCACAATCATACAATCACAATCATACAATCACAATCATACAATCACAATCATACATTCAAAATCATGCAATCACAATCATACAGTCACAATCATGCAATCACAATCATACAATCATAATCATACAATCACAATCATACAATCACAATCGTACAATCACAATCGAACAATCACAATCGCACAACCACAATCACACAATCACAATCATACAATCACAATCATACAATCACAATCATACAATCACAATCACACAATCACAATCATACAATCACAATCATACAATCACAATCATACAATCACAATCATACAATCACAATCATACTTTCACAATCATACAATCACAATCATACAATCACAATCATACAATCACAATCATACAATCACAATCATACAATCACAATCATACAATCACAATCATACAATCACAATCATACAATCGCAATCATACAATTACAATCTCCCAAATACATTCTCCCAAATACAATCAAACAATCACAATCATACAATCACAATCATACAATCGCAATCATACAATCGCAATCATACAATCACAATCATAGAATCTCAATCATACAATCACAATCATACAATCACAATCTTACAATCACAATCATAAAATCACAAAAATACAATCATAATCATACAATCACAATCATACAATCGCAATCATACAATCACAATCATACAATCATAATCATACAATCACAATCACACGATCGCAATCATACAATCACAATCATACCATCACAATCATACCATCACAATCATACAATCACAATCATACAATCATAATCATACAATTACAATCATACATCACAATCATAAAATCACAATCATACAATCACAATCTTACAATCACAATCATAAAATCACAAAAATACAATCATAATCATACAATCACAATCATACAATCACAATCATACAATCACAATCATACAATCACAATCATACAATCACAATCTTACAATCACAATCATACAATTACAATCATACAATCACATTCATACAATCGCAAGCATACAATCACAATCATACAATCTCAATCATACAATCACAATCATACAATCATAATCATACAATTACAATCATACATCACAATCATACAATCACAATCATACAATCGCAATCACACAATTACAATATCCCAAATACAATCTCCCAAATACAATCATACAATCACAATCATACAATCACAATCATACAATCACAATCATACAATCACAATCATACAATCACAATCATACAATCACAATCATACAATCACAACCATACAATCACAATCATGCAATCACAATCATAAAATCATAATCATACAATCACAATCATACAATTACAATCATACAATCACAATCATGCAATCACAATCATACAATCACAATCATACTATCACAATCATACAATCACAATCATATAATCACAATCATACAATCACAATCATACAATCACAATCATACAATCACAATCATACAATCAGAATCATACATTCAAAATCATGCAATCACAATCATACAATCACAATCATGCAATCACAATCATACAATCATAATCATACAATCACAATCATACAATCACAATCATACAATCACAACCATACAATCACAATCATGCAATCACAATCATACAATCACAATCATGCAATCACAATCATACAATCATAATCATACAATCACAATCATACAATCACAATCGTACAATCACAATCGTACAATCACAATCGCACAACCACAATCAGTCAATCACACTCATACAATCACAATCATACAATCACAATCATACAATCACAATCATACAATCACAATCATACAATCACAATCATACTTTCACAATCATACAATCACAATCATACAATCACAATCATACAATCACAATCATACAATCACAATCATACAATCACAATCATACAATCACAATCATACAATCACAATCATACAATCACAATCATACAATCACAATCATTCAATCACAATCATACAATCGCAATCATATAAATACAATCTCCCAAAAACAATCATACAATCACAATCATACAATTGCAATCATACAAGCACAATCCTACAGTCGCAATCATACTATCCCAATCATACAAGCACTATCATACAATCACAATCATACAATCACAGTCATCCGACCACAATTATACAATCACAGTCATACCGTCACAATCATAAAATCACAATCATACAATCACAGTCATACAATCACAATCATACCATCACAATCATACCATCACAATCATACAATCACAATCATACAATCACAATCATACAATCATAATCATACAATTACAATCATACATCACAATCAAACAATCACAATCATACAATCGCAATCATACAATCACAATCATACAATCGCAATCATACAATTACAATCTCCCAAATACAATCTCCCAAAAACAATCTGCCAAATACAATCATACAATCACAATCATACAGTCACAATCATACAATCATAATCATACAATTACAATCATACATCACAATCATACATTCACAATCGTACAATCACAAACGCACAACCACAATCAGACAATCACACTCATACAATCACAATCATACAATCACAATCATACAATCACAATCATACAATCACAATCATACAATCACAATCATAACATCACAATCATACAATCGCAAACATACAATCACAATCATACAATCACAATCATACAATCATAATTATGCAATCACAATCATACAATCGCATTCATACAATCACAATCATACAATCACAATCATACAATCACAATCATACAATCACAATCATACAATCACAATTATGCAATCACAATCATACAATCGCATTCATACAATCGCAAACATACAATCACAATCATACAATCACAATCATACAATCACAATCATAAAATCACAAAAATACAATCATAAACATGCAATCACAATCATACAATCGCAATCATACAATCACAATCATACAATCATAATCATACAATCAGAATCATACGATCGCAATCATACAATCACAATCATACCATCACAATCATACCATGACAATCATACAATCACAATCATACAATCATAATCATACAATTACAATCATACATCACAATCATACAATCACAATCATACAATCGCAATCATACAATCACAGTCATACAATCACAATTATGCAATCACAATCATACAATCGCATTCATACAATCACAATCATACAATCACAATCATACAATCACAATCATACAATCACAATCATACAATCGCAATCATACAGTTACAATCTCCCGAATACAATCTCCCAAATACAATCTCCCAAATACAATCTCCGAAATACAATCATACAATCACAATCATACAATCACAATCATACAATCACAATCATACAATCACAACCATACAATCAGAATCATACAATCACAATCATACAATCACAATCATACAATCACAATCATACATTCAAAATCATGCAATCACAATCATACAATCGCAATCATACAATCACAATCATACAATCACAATCATACAATCAGAATCATACATTCAAAATCATGCAATCACAATCATACAATCACAATCATGCAATCACAATCATACAATCACAATCATGCAATCACAATCATACAATCACAATCGTACAATCACAATCGTACAATCACAATCGCACAACCACAATCAGTCAATCACACTCATACAATCACAATCATACAATCACAATCATACAATCACAATCATACAATCACAATCATACTTTCACAATCATACAATCACAATCATACAATCACAATCATACAATCACAATCATACAATCACAATCATACAATCACAATCACACAATCACAATCATACAATCACAATCATACAATCACAATCATACAATCACAATCATACAATCACAATCATACTTTCACAATCATACAATCACAATCATACAATCACAATCATACAATCACAATCATACAATCACAATCATACAATCACAATCATACAATCACAATCATACAATCACAATCATACAATCGCAATCATACAATCACAATCATAAAATCTCAATCATACAATCACAATCATACAATCACAATCTTACAATCACAATCATAAAATCACAAAAATACAATCATAATCATACAATCACAATCATACAATCGCAATCATACAATCACAATCATACAATCATAATCATACAATCACAATCACACGATCGCAATCATACAATCACAATCATACCATCACAATCATACCATCACAATCATACAATCACAATCATACAATCATAATCATACAATTACAATCATACATCACAATCATAAAATCACAATCATACAATCGCAATCATACAATCACAATCATACAATCGCAATCATACAATTACAATCTCCCAAATACAATCTCCCAAATACAATCAAACAATCACAATCATACAATCACAATCATACAATCACAATCATTCAATCACAATCATTCTATCACAATCATACAATCACAATCATACAATCACAATCATACAATCACAGTCATACAATCACAGTCATACAATCACAATCATACTATCACAATCATACAATCACAATCGTACAATCACAATCGTACAATCACAATCATACAATCACGATCATACAATCACAATCATACAATCACAATCATACAATCACAATCATACAATCACAATCATACAATCACAATCTTACAATCACAATCATACAATCACGATCATACAATCACAATCATACAATCACAATCATACAATCACAATCATACAATCACAATCATACAATCACAATCTTACAATCACAATCATACAATTACAATCATACAATCACATTCATACAATCGCAAGCATACAATCACAATCATACAATCTCAATCATACAATCACAATCATACAATCATAATCATACAATTACAATCATACATCACAATCATACAATCACAATCATACAATCGCAATCACACAATTACAATATCCCAAATACAATCTCCCAAATACAATCATACAATCACAATCATACAATCACAATCATACAATCACAATCATACAATCACAATCATACAATCACAATCATACAATGACAATCATACAATCACAATCATACAATCACAACCATACAATCACAATCATGCAAACACAATCATAAAATCATAATCATACAATCACAATCATACAATTACAATCATACAATCACAATCATGCAATCACAATCATACAATCACAATCATACTATCACAATCATACAATCACAATCATATAATCACAATCATACAATCACAATCATACAATCACAATCATACAATCACAATCATACAATCAGAATCATACATTCAAAATCATGCAATCACAATCATACAATCACAATCATGCAATCACAATCATACAATCATAATCATACAATCACAATCATACAATCACAATCATACAATCACAACCATACAATCACAATCATGCAATCACAATCATACAATCACAATCATGCAATCACAATCATACAATCATAATCATACAATCACAATCATACAATCACAATCGTACAATCACAATCGTACAATCACAATCGCACAACCACAATCAGTCAATCACACTCATACAATCACAATCATACAATCACAATCATACAATCACAATCATACAATCACAATCATACTTTCACAATCATACAATCACAATCATACAATCACAATCATACAATCACAATCATACAATCACAATCATACAATCACAATCATACAATCACAATCATACAATCACAATCATACAATCACAATCATACTTTCACAATCATACAATCACAATCATACAATCACAATCATACAATCACAATCATAAAATCACAAAAATACAATCATAATCATACAATCACAATCATACAATCGCAATCATACAATCACAATCATACAATCATAATCATACAATCACAATCATACGATCGCAATCATACAATCACAATCATACCATCACAATCATACCATCACAATCATACAATCACAATCATACAATCACAATCATACAATCACAATCATACAATCATAATCATACAATTACAATCATACATCACAATCAAACAATCACAATCATACAATCGCAATCATACAATCACAATCATACAATCGCAATCATACAATTACAATCTCCCAAATACAATCTCCCAAAAACAATCTGCCAAATACAATCATACAATCACAATCATACAGTCACAATCATACAATCATAATCATACAATTACAATCATACATCACAATCATACAATCACAATCATACAATCGCAATCATACAATCACAATCATACAATCGCAATCATACAATCACAATCATACAATCTCAATCATATAATCACAATCATACAATCACAATCATACAGTCACAATCATGCAATCACAATCATACAATCACAATCATACAATCACAATCATACAATTGCAATCATACAATTACAATCTCCCAAATACAATCTCCCAAATACAACCTCCCAAATACAATCATACAGTCACAATCATGCAATCACAATCATACAATCATAATCATACAATCACAATCATACAATCACAATCGTACAATCACAATCGTACAATCACAATCGCACAACCACAATCAGACAATCACAATCATACAATCACAATCATACAATCACAATCATAGAATCACAATCATACTTTCACAATCATACAATCACAATCATACAATCACAATCATACAATCACAGTCATACAATCACAGTCATACAATCACAATCATACTATCACAATCATACAATCACAATCATACAATCACAATCGTACAATCACAATCATACAATCACAAACATACAGTCACAATCATACAATCACAATCATACAATCACAATCATACAATCACAATCACAGAATCTCAATCATACAATCACAATCGCACAACCACAATCAGACAATCACAATCATACAATCACAATCGTACAATCACAATCGTACAATCACAATCGCACAACCACAATCAGTCAATCACACTCATACAATCACAATCATACAATCACAATCATACAATCACAATCATACAATCACAATCATACTTTCACAATCATACAATCACAATCATACAATCACAATCATACAATCACAATCATAGAATCACAATCATACAATCACAATCATACAATCACAATCATACAATCGCAATCATACAATCGCAATCATACAATCACAATCATAGAATCTCAATCATACAATCACAATCATACAATCATAATCATACAATTACAATCATACAATCACAATCATACCATCACAATCATACCATCACAATCATACAATCACAATCATACAATCATAATCATACAATTACAATCATACATCACAATCATACAATCACAATCATACAATCGCAATCATACAATCACAATCATACAATCGCAATCATACAATTACAATCTCCCAAATACAATCTCCCAAATGCAATCTCCCAAATACAATCATACAATCACAATCATACAATCAAAATCATACAATCATAATCACACAATTACAATCATACATCACAATCATACAATCGCAATCATACAATCGCAATCATACAATCACAATCATACAATCGCAATCATACAGTTACAATCTCCCAAATACAATCTCCCAAATACAATCTCCCAAATACAATCATACAATCACAATCATGCAGTCACAATCATACAATCACAATCATACTATCACAATCATACAATCACAATCATACAATCACAGTCATACAATCACAGTCATGCAATCATAATCATACAATTACAATCATACATCACAATCATACAATCACAATTATACAATCGCAATCATACAATCACAATCATACAATCGCAATCATACAATTACAATCTCCCAAATACAATCTCCCAAATACAATCAAACAATCACAATCATACAATCACAATCATACAATCACAATCATTCAATCACAATCATTCTATCACAATCATACAATCACAATCATACAATCATAATTATACAATTACAATCATACATCACAATCATACAATCACAATCATACAATCACAATCATACAATCACAGTCATACAATCACAGTCATACAATCACAATCATACTATCACAATCATACAATCACAATCGTACAATCACAATCGTACAATCACAATCATACAATCACAATCATACAATCACAATCATACAATCACAATCATACAATCACAATCATACAATCACAATCATACAATCACAATCATACAATCACATTCATACAATCGCAAGCATACAATCACAATCATACAATCTCAATCATACAATCACAATCATACAATCATAATCATACAATTACAATCATACATCACACTCATACAATCACAATCATACAATCGCAATCACACAATTACAATATCCCAAATACAATCTCCCAAATACAATCATACAATCACAATCATACAATCACAATCATACAATCACAATCATACAATCACAATCATACAATCGCATTCATACAATCGCAATCATACAATCACAATCATACAATCGCAATCATGCAATTACAATCTCCCAAATACAATCTCCCAAATACAATCACCCAAATACAATCATACAATCACAATCATACAATCATAATCATACAATCACAATCATACAATCACAATCATACAATCACAATCATACTATCACAATCATACAATCACAATCATACAATCACAATCATACAATCACAATCATACAATCACAATCATACAATCACAATCATACAATCACAATCATACAATCACAATCATACATTCAAATTCATGCAATCACAATCATACAATCACAATCATGCAATCACAATCATACAATCATAATCATACAATCACAATCATACAATCACAATCGTACAATCACAATCGTACAATCACAATCGCACAACCACAATCAGACAATCACAATCATACAATCACAATCATACAATTACAATATCCCAAATACAATCTCCCAAATACAATCATACAATCACAATCATACAATCACAATCATACAATCACAATCATACAATCACAATCATGCAATCACAAACATACAATCATATTCATACAACCACAATCATACAATCACAATCGTACATTCACAATCGCACAATCACAAACGCACAACCACAATCAGACAATCACACTCATACAATCACAATCATACAATCACAATCATACAGTCACAATCATAACATCACAATCATACAATCGCAAACATACAATCGCAATCATACAATCACAATCATACAATCTCAATCATACAATCTCAATCATACAATCACAATCATACAATCGCAATCATACAATTACAATCTCCGAAATACAATCCCCCAAATACAATCATACAATCACAATCATACAATCACAATCATACAATCACAATCATACAATCACAGTCATACAATCATAATCATACAATCACAATCATACTTTCACAATCATACAATCACAATCATACAATCACAATCATACAATCACAATCATACAATCACAATCATACAATCACAATCATACAATCACAATCATACAATCACAATCATACAATCACAATCATACATTCAAATTCATGCAATCACAATCATACAATCACAATCATACAATCACAATCATACAATCACAATCATACAATCACAATCATACAATCACAATCATACAATCGCATTCATACAATCGCAATCATACAATCACAATCATACAATCGCAATCATGCAATTACAATCTCCCAAATACAATCTCCCAAATACAATCACCCAAATACAATCATACAATCACAATCATACAATCATAATCATACAATCACAATCATACAATCACAATCATACAATCACAATCATACTATCACAATCATACAATCACAATCATACAATCACAATCATACAATCACAATCATACAATCATAATCATACAATTACAATCATACATCACAATCATACAATCACAATCATACAATCGCAATCACAGAATTACAATATCCCAAATACAATCTCCCAAATACAATCATACAATCACAATCATACAATCACAATCATACAATCACAATCATACAATCAGAATCATACATTCAAAATCATGCAATCACAATCATACAATCACAATCATGCAATCACAATCATACAATCACAATCATACAATCACAATCATACAATCACAATCGTACAATCACAATCGTACAATCACAATCGCACAACCACAATCAGTCAATCACACTCATACAATCACAATCATACAATCACAATCATACAATCACAATCATACAATCACAATCATACAATCACAATCATACAATCGCAATCATACAATCGCAATCATACAATCACAATCATAGAATCTCAATCATACAATCACAATCATACAATCATAATCATACAATTACAATCATACAATCACAATCATACAATCACAATCATACAATCACAATCATACAATCACAATTATGCAATCACATTCATACAATCGCATTCATACAATCGCAATCATACAATCACAATCATACAATCACAATCATACAATCACACTCATACAATCACAATCATACAATCACAATCATAAAATCACAAAAATACAATCATAATCATACAATCACAATCATACAATCGCAATCATACAATCACAATCATACAATCATAATCATACGATCAGAATCATACGATCACAATCATACAATCACAATCATACCATCACAATCATACCATGACAATCATGCAATCACAATCATACAATCATAATCATACAATTACAATCATACATCACAATCATACAATCACAATCATACAATCGCAATCATACAATCACAATCATACAATCACAATTATGCAATCACAATCATACAATCGCATTCATACAATCACAATCATACAATCACAATCATACAATCACAATCATACAATCACAATCATACAATCACAATCATACAATCGCAATCATACAATTACAATCTCCCAAATACAATCTCCCAAATACAATCTCCCAAATACAATCATACAATCACAATCATACAATCACAACCATACAATCACAATCATACAATCACAATCATACAATCACAATCATACTATCACAATCATGCAATCACAATCATACAATCACAACCATACAATCAGAATCATACAATCACAATCATACAATCACAATCATACAATCACAGTCATACATTCAAAATCATGCAATCACAATCATACAATCGCAATCATACAATTACAATCTCCCAAATACAATCTCCCAAATACAATCTCCCAAAAACAATCATACAATCACAATCATACAATCACAATCATACAATCACAATCATACAATCACAAGCATACAATCACAATTATGCAATCACAATCATACAATCGCATTCATACAATCACAATCATACAATCACAATCATACAATCACAATCATACAATCACAATCATACAATCACAATCATACTATCACAATCATGCAATCACAATCATACAATCACAACCATACAATCAGAATCATACAATCACAATCATACAATCACAATCATACAATCACAATCATACAATCACAATCATACATTCAAAATCATGCAATCACAATCATACAATCGCAATCATACAATTACAATCTCCCAAATACAATCTCCCAAATACAATCTCCCAAATACAAACATACAATCACAATCATACAATCACAATCATACAATCACAATCATACAATCACAATTATGCAATCACAATCATACAATCGCATTCATACAATCACAATCATACAATCAGTATCATACTATCACAATCATACAATCACAATCATACAATCACAATCGTACAATCACAATCATACAATCACAAACATACAGTCACAATCATAGAATCACAATCATACAATCACAATCATACAATCACAATCACAGAATCTCAATCATACAATCACAATCGCACAACCACAATCAGACAATCACAATCATACAATCACAACCATACAATCACAATCATACGATCACAATCATACAATCACAATCATGCAATCACAATCATACAATCATATTCATACAACCACAATCATACAATCACAATCGTACATTCACAATCGTACAATCACAAACGCACAACCACAATCAGACAATCACACTCATACAATCACAATCATACAATCACAATCATACAATCACAATCATACAATCACAATCATACAATCACAATCATAACATCACAATCATACAATCGCAAACATACAATCACAATCATACAATCACAATCATACAATCACAATCATACAATCACAATTATGCAATCACAATCATACAATCGCATTCATACAATCACAATCATACAATCACAATCATACAATCACAATCATACAATCACAATCATAAAATCACTATCATACAATCACAATTATGCAATCACAATCATACAATCGCATTCATACAATCGCAAACATACAATCACAATCATACAATCACAATCATACAATCACAATCATAAAATCACAAAAATACAATCATAAACATGCAATCACAATCATACAATCGCAATCATACAATCACAATCATACAATCATAATCATACAATCAGAATCATACGATCGCAATCATACAATCACAATCATACCATCACAATCATACCATGACAATCATACAATCACAATCATACAATCATAATCATACAATTACAATCATACATCACAATCATACAATCACAATCATACAATCGCAATCATACAATCACAATCATACAATCACAATTATGCAATCACAATCATACAATCGCATTCATAGAATCACAATCATGCAATCACAATCATACAATCACAATCATACAATCACAATCATACAATCGCAATCATACAATTACAATCTCCCAAATACAATCTCCCAAATACAATCTCCCAAATACAATCTCCGAAATACAATCATACAATCACAATCATACAATCACAATCATACAATCACAATCATACAATCACAATCATACAATCACAATCATACTATCACAATCATACAATCACAATCATACAATCACAACCATACAATCAGAATCATACAATCACAATCATACAATCACAATCATACAATCACAATCATACATTCAAATTCATGCAATCACAATCATACAATCGCAATCATACAATCACAATCATACAATCACAATCATACAATCACAATCATACAATCACAACCATACAATCAGAATCATACAATCACAATCATACAATCACAATCATACAATCACAATCATACATTCAAAATCATGCAATCACAATCATACAATCGCAATCATACAATCACAATCATACAATCAGAATCATACATTCAAAATCATGCAATCACAATCATACAATCACAATCATGCAATCACAATCATACAATCACAATCATGCAATCACAATCATACAATCACAATCGTACAATCACAATCGTACAATCACAATCGCACAACCACAATCAGTCAATCACACTCATACAATCACAATCATACAATCACAATCATACAATCACAATCATACAATCACAATCATACAATCACAATCATACAATCACAATCATACAATCACAATCATACAATCACAATCATACAATCACAATCATACAATCACAATCATACTTTCACAATCATACAATCACAATCATACAATCACAATCATACAATCACAATCATACAATCACAATCATACAATCACAATCATACAATCACAATCATACAATCGCAATCATACAATCACAATCATAGAATCTCAATCATACAATCACAATCATACAATCACAATCTTACAATCACAATCATACAATCGCAATCATACAATCACAATCATACAATCATAATCATACAATCACAATCACACGATCGCAATCATACAATCACAATCATACCATCACAATCATACCATCACAATCATACAATCACAATCATACAATCATAATCATACAATTACAATCATACATCACAATCATAAAATCACAATCATACAATCGCAATCATACAATCACAATCATACAATCGCAATCATACAATTACAATCTCCCAAATACAATCTCCCAAATACAATCAAACAATCACAATCATACAATCACAATCATACAATCACAATCATTCAATCACAATCATTCTATCACAATCATACAATCACAATCATACAATCACAATCATACAATCACAGTCATACAATCACAGTCATACAATCACAATCATACTATCACAATCATACAATCACAATCGTACAATCACAATCGTACAATCACAATCATACAATCACGATCATACAATCACAATCATACAATCACAATCATACAATCACAATCATACAATCACAATCATACAATCACAATCTTACAATCACAATCATACAATCACGATCATACAATCACAATCATACAATCACAATCATACAATCACAATCATACAATCACAATCATACAATCACAATCATACAATCACAATCTTACAATCACAATCATACAATTACAATCATACAATCACATTCATACAATCGCAAGCATACAATCACAATCATACAATCGCAATCACACAATTACAATATCCCAAATACAATCTCCCAAATACAATCATACAATCACAATCATACAATCACAATCATACAATCACAATCATACAATCACAATCATACAATCACAATCATACAATCACAATCATACAATCACAATCATACAATCACAATCATACAATCACAATCATACAATCACAACCATACAATCACAATCATGCAATCACAATCATAAAATCATAATCATACAATCACAATCATACAATCATAATCATACAATTACAATCATACATCACAATCATACAATCACAATCATACAATCGCAATCACACAATTACAATATCCCAAATACAATCTCCCAAATACAATCATACAATCACAATCATACAATCACAATCATACAATCACAATCATACAATCACAATCATACAATCACAATCATACAATCACAATCATACAATCACAATCATACAATCACAATCATACAATCACAACCATACAATCACAATCATGCAATCACAATCATAAAATCATAATCATACAATCACAATCATACAATTACAATCATACAATCACAATCATGCAATCACAATCATACAATCACAATCATACTATCACAATCATACAATCACAATCATATAATCACAATCATACAATCACAATCATACAATCACAATCATACAATCACAATCATACAATCAGAATCATACATTCAAAATCATGCAATCACAATCATACAATCACAATCATGCAATCACAATCATACAATCATAATCATACAATCACAATCATACAATCACAATCATACAATCACAACCATACAATCACAATCATGCAATCACAATCATACAATCACAATCATGCAATCACAATCATACAATCATAATCATACAATCACAATCATACAATCACAATCGTACAATCACAATCGTACAATCACAATCGCACAACCACAATCAGTCAATCACACTCATACAATCACAATCATACAATCACAATCATACAATCACAATCATACAATCACAATCATACTTTCACAATCATACAATCACAATCATAAAATCACAAAAATACAATCATAATCATACAATCACAATCATACAATCACAATCATACAATCACAGTCATACAATCACAGTCATACAATCACAGTCATACAATCACAATCATACTATCACAATCATACAATCACAATCATACAATCACAATCATAAAATCACAAAAATACAATCATAATCATACAATCACAATCATACAATCGCAATCATACAATCACAATCATACAATCATAATCATACAATCACAATCATACGATCGCAATCATACAATCACAATCATACCATCACAATCATACCATCACAATCATACAATCACAATCATACAATCACAATCATACAATCATAATCATACAATTACAATCATACATCACAATCAAACAATCACAATCATACAATCGCAATCATACAATCACAATCATACAATCGCAATCATACAATTACAATCTCCCAAATACAATCTCCCAAAAACAATCTGCCAAATACAATCATACAATCACAATCATACAGTCACAATCATACAATCATAATCATACAATTACAATCAAACATCACAATCATACAATCACAATCATACAATCGCAATCATACAATCACAATCATACAATCGCAATCATACAATCACAATCATACAATCTCAATCATACAATCACAATCATACAATCACAATCATACAGTCACAATCATGCAATCACAATCATACAATCACAATCATACAATCACAATCATACAATTGCAATCATACAATTACAATCTCCCAAATACAATCTCCCAAATACAACCTCCCAAATACAATCATACAGTCACAATCATGCAATCACAATCATACAATCATAATCATACAATCACAATCATACAATCACAATCGTACAATCACAATCGTACAATCACAATCGCACAACCACAATCAGACAATCACAATCATACAATCACAATCATACAATCACAATCATAGAATCACAATCATACTTTCACAATCATACAATCACAATCATACAATCACAATCATACAATCACAGTCATACAATCACAGTCATACAATCACAATCATACTATCACAATCATACAATCACAATCATACAATCACAATCGTACAATCACAATCATACAATCACAAACATACAGTCACAATCATACAATCACAATCATACAATCACAATCATACAATCACAATCACAGAATCTCAATCATACAATCACAATCGCACAACCACAATCAGACAATCACAATCATACAATCACAATCGTACAATCACAATCGTACAATCACAATCGCACAACCACAATCAGTCAATCACACTCATACAATCACAATCATACAATCACAATCATACAATCACAATCATACAATCACAATCATACTTTCACAATCATACAATCACAATCATACAATCACAATCATACAATCACAATCATACAATCACAATCATAGAATCACAATCATACAATCACAATCATACAATCACAATCATACAATCACAATCATACAATCGCAATCATACAATCACAATCATAGAATCTCAATCATACAATCACAATCATACAATCATAATCATACAATTACAATCATACAATCACAATCATACCATCACAATCATACCATCACAATCATACAATCACAATCATACAATCATAATCATACAATTACAATCATACATCACAATCATACAATCACAATCATACAATCGCAATCATACAATCACAATCATACAATCGCAATCATACAATTACAATCTCCCAAATACAATCTCCCAAATGCAATCTCCCAAATACAATCATACAATCACAATCATACAATCAAAATCATACAATCATAATCACACAATTACAATCATACATCACAATCATACAATCGCAATCATACAATCGCAATCATACAATCACAATCATACAATCGCAATCATACAGTTACAATCTCCCAAATACAATCTCCCAAATACAATCTCCCAAATACAATCATACAATCACAATCATGCAGTCACAATCATACAATCACAATCATACTATCACAATCATACAATCACAATCATACAATCACAGTCATACAATCACAGTCATGCAATCATAATCATACAATTACAATCATACATCACAATCATACAATCACAATTATACAATCGCAATCATACAATCACAATCATACAATCGCAATCATACAATTACAATCTCCCAAATACAATCTCCCAAATACAATCAAACAATCACAATCATACAATCACAATCATACAATCACAATCATTCAATCACAATCATTCTATCACAATCATACAATCACAATCATACAATCATAATTATACAATTACAATCATACATCACAATCATACAATCACAATCATACAATCACAATCATACAATCACAGTCATACAATCACAGTCATACAATCACAATCATACTATCACAATCATACAATCACAATCGTACAATCACAATCGTACAATCACAATCATACAATCACAATCATACAATCACAATCATACAATCACAATCATACAATCACAATCATACAATCACAATCATACAATCACAATCATACAATCACATTCATACAATCGCAAGCATACAATCACAATCATACAATCTCAATCATACAATCACAATCATACAATCATAATCATACAATTACAATCATACATCACACTCATACAATCACAATCATACAATCGCAATCACACAATTACAATATCCCAAATACAATCTCCCAAATACAATCATACAATCACAATCATACAATCACAATCATACAATCACAATCATACAATCACAATCATACAATCACAATCATACAATCGCATTCATACAATCGCAATCATACAATCACAATCATACAATCGCAATCATGCAATTACAATCTCCCAAATACAATCTCCCAAATACAATCACCCAAATACAATCATACAATCACAATCATACAATCATAATCATACAATCACAATCATACAATCACAATCATACAATCACAATCATACTATCACAATCATACAATCACAATCATACAATCACAATCATACAATCACAATCATACAATCACAATCATACAATCACAATCATACAATCACAATCATACAATCACAATCATACATTCAAATTCATGCAATCACAATCATACAATCACAATCATGCAATCACAATCATACAATCATAATCATACAATCACAATCATACAATCACAATCGTACAATCACAATCGTACAATCACAATCGCACAACCACAATCAGACAATCACAATCATACAATCACAATCATACAATTACAATATCCCAAATACAATCTCCCAAATACAATCATACAATCACAATCATACAATCACAATCATACAATCACAATCATACAATCACAATCATACAATCACAATCATGCAATCACAAACATACAATCATATTCATACAACCACAATCATACAATCACAATCGTACATTCACAATCGCACAATCACAAACGCACAACCACAATCAGACAATCACACTCATACAATCACAATCATACAATCACAATCATACAGTCACAATCATAACATCACAATCATACAATCGCAAACATACAATCGCAATCATACAATCACAATCATACAATCTCAATCATACAATCACAATCATACAATCGCAATCATACAATTACAATCTCCGAAATACAATCCCCCAAATACAATCATACAATCACAATCATACAATCACAATCATACAATCGCAATCACACAATTACAATATCCCAAATACAATCTCCCAAATACAATCATACAATCACAATCATACAATCACAATCATACAATCACAATCATACAATCACAATCATACAATCACAATCATACAATCACAATCATACAATCACAATCATACAATCACAATCATACAATCACAACCATACAATCACAATCATGCAATCACAATCATAAAATCATAATCATACAATCACAATCATACAATTACAATCATACAATCACAATCATGCAATCACAATCATACAATCACAATCATACTATCACAATCATACAATCACAATCATATAATCACAATCATACAATCACAATCATACAATCACAATCATACAATCACAATCATACAATCAGAATCATACATTCAAAATCATGCAATCACAATCATACAATCACAATCATGCAATCACAATCATACAATCATAATCATACAATCACAATCATACAATCACAATCATACAATCACAACCATACAATCACAATCATGCAATCACAATCATACAATCACAATCATGCAATCACAATCATACAATCATAATCATACAATCACAATCATACAATCACAATCGTACAATCACAATCGTACAATCACAATCGCACAACCACAATCAGTCAATCACACTCATACAATCACAATCATACAATCACAATCATACAATCACAATCATACTTTCACAATCATACAATCACAATCATACAATCACAATCATACAATCACAATCATACAATCACAATCATACAATCACAATCATACAATCACAACCATACAATCACAATCATGCAATCACAATCATACAATCACAATCATGCAATCACAATCATACAATCATAATCATACAATCACAATCATACAATCACAATCGTACAATCACAATCGTACAATCACAATCGCACAACCACAATCAGTCAATCACACTCATACAATCACAATCATACAATCACAATCATACAATCACAATCATACAATCACAATCATACAATCACAATCATACAATCACAATCATACAATCACAATCATACAATCACAGTCATACAATCACAGTCATACAATCACAGTCATACAATCACAATCATACTATCACAATCATACAATCACAATCATACAATCACAATCATAAAATCACAAAAATACAATCATAATCATACAATCACAATCATACAATCGCAATCATACAATCACAATCATACAATCATAATCATACAATCACAATCATACGATCGCAATCATACAATCACAATCATACCATCACAATCATACCATCACAATCATACAATCACAATCATACAATCACAATCATACAATCATAATCATACAATTACAATCATACATCACAATCAAACAATCACAATCATACAATCGCAATCATACAATCACAATCATACAATCGCAATCATACAATTACAATCTCCCAAATACAATCTCCCAAAAACAATCTGCCAAATACAATCATACAATCACAATCATACAGTCACAATCATACAATCATAATCATACAATTACAATCATACATCACAATCATACAATCACAATCATACAATCGCAATCATACAATCACAATCATACAATCGCAATCATACAATCACAATCATACAATCTCAATCATACAATCACAATCATACAATCACAATCATACAGTCACAATCATGCAATCACAATCATACAATCACAATCATACAATCACAATCATACAATTGCAATCATACAATTACAATCTCCCAAATACAATCTCCCAAATACAACCTCCCAAATACAATCATACAGTCACAATCATGCAATCACAATCATACAATCATAATCATACAACCACAATCATACAATCACAATCGTACAATCACAATCGTACAATCACAATCGCACAACCACAATCAGACAATCACAATCATACAATCACAATCATACAATCACAATCATAGAATCACAATCATACTTTCACAATCATACAATCACAATCATACAATCACAATCATACAATCACAGTCATACAATCACAGTCATACAATCACAATCATACTATCACAATCATACAATCACAATCATACAATCACAATCGTACAATCACAATCATACAATCACAAACATACAGTCACAATCATACAATCACAATCATACAATCACAATCATACAATCACAATCATACAATCACAATCATACAATCACAATCACAGAATCTCAATCATACAATCACAATCGCACAACCACAATCAGACAATCACAATCATACAATCACAATCGTACAATCACAATCGTACAATCACAATCGCACAACCACAATCAGTCAATCACACTCATACAATCACAATCATACAATCACAATCATACAATCACAATCATACAATCACAATCATACTTTCACAATCATACAATCACAATCATAAAATCACAATCATACAATCACAATCATAGAATCACAATCATACAATCACAATCATACAATCACAATCATACAATCACAATCATACAATCGCAATCATACAATCACAATCATAGAATCTCAATCATACAATCACAATCATACAATCATAATCATACAATTACAATCATACAATCACAATCATACCATCACAATCATACCATCACAATCATACAATCACAATCATACAATCATAATCATACAATTACAATCATACATCACAATCATACAATCACAATCATACAATCGCAATCATACAATCACAATCATACAATCGCAATCATACAATTACAATCTCCCAAATACAATCTCCCAAATGCAATCTCCCAAATACAATCATACAATCACAATCATACAATCAAAATCATACAATCATAATCACACAATTACAATCATACATCACAATCATACAATCGCAATCATACAATCGCAATCATACAATCACAATCATACAATCGCAATCATACAGTTACAATCTCCCAAATACAATCTCCCAAATACAATCTCCCAAATACAATCATACAATCACAATCATGCAGTCACAATCATACAATCACAATCATACTATCACAATCATACAATCACAATCATACAATCACAGTCATACAATCACAGTCATGCAATCATAATCATACAATTACAATCATACATCACAATCATACAATCACAATTATACAATCGCAATCATACAATCACAATCATACAATCGCAATCATACAATTACAATCTCCCAAATACAATCTCCCAAATACAATCAAACAATCACAATCATACAATCACAATCATACAATCACAATCATTCAATCACAATCATTCTATCACAATCATACAATCACAATCATACAATCATAATTATACAATTACAATCATACATCACAATCATACAATCACAATCATACAATCACAATCATACAATCACAGTCATACAATCACAGTCATACAATCACAATCATACTATCACAATCATACAATCACAATCGTACAATCACAATCGTACAATCACAATCATACAATCACAATCATACAATCACAATCATACAATCACAATCATACAATCACAATCATACAATCACAATCATACAATCACAATCATACAATCACATTCATACAATCGCAAGCATACAATCACAATCATACAATCTCAATCATACAATCACAATCATACAATCATAATCATACAATTACAATCATACATCACACTCATACAATCACAATCATACAATCGCAATCACACAATTACAATATCCCAAATACAATCTCCCAAATACAATCATACAATCACAATCATACAATCACAATCATACAATCACAATCATACAATCACAATCATACAATCACAATCATACAATCGCATTCATACAATCGCAATCATACAATCACAATCATACAATCGCAATCATGCAATTACAATCTCCCAAATACAATCTCCCAAATACAATCACCCAAATACAATCATACAATCACAATCATACAATCATAATCATACAATCACAATCATACAATCACAATCATACAATCACAATCATACTATCACAATCATACAATCACAATCATACAATCACAATCATACAATCACAATCATACAATCACAATCATACAATCACAATCATACAATCACAATCATACAATCACAATCATACATTCAAATTCATGCAATCACAATCATACAATCACAATCATGCAATCACAATCATACAATCATAATCATACAATCACAATCATACAATCACAATCGTACAATCACAATCGTACAATCACAATCGCACAACCACAATCAGACAATCACAATCATACAATCACAATCATACAATTACAATATCCCAAATACAATCTCCCAAATACAATCATACAATCACAATCATACAATCACAATCATACAATCACAATCATACAATCACAATCATACAATCACAATCATGCAATCACAAACATACAATCATATTCATACAACCACAATCATACAATCACAATCGTACATTCACAATCGCACAATCACAAACGCACAACCACAATCAGACAATCACACTCATACAATCACAATCATACAATCACAATCATACAGTCACAATCATAACATCACAATCATACAATCGCAAACATACAATCGCAATCATACAATCACAATCATACAATCTCAATCATACAATCACAATCATACAATCGCAATCATACAATTACAATCTCCGAAATACAATCCCCCAAATACAATCATACAATCACAATCATACAATCACAATCATACAATCACAATCATACAATCACAGTCATACAATCATAATCATACAATCACAATCATACTTTCACAATCATACAATCACAATCATACAATCACAATCATACAATCACAATCATACAATCACAATCATACAATCACAATCATACAATCACAATCATACAATCACAATCATACAATCACAATCATACAATCACAATCATACATTCAAATTCATGCAATCACAATCATACAATCACAATCATGCAATCACAATCATACAATCATAATCATACAATCACAATCATACAATCACAATCGTACAATCACAATCGTACAATCACAATCGCACAACCACAATCATACAATCACAATCATACAATCGCAATCACACAATTACAATATCCCAAATACAATCTCCCAAATACAATCATACAATCACAATCATACAATCACAATCATACAATCACAATCATACAATCACAATCATACAATCACAATCATACAATCGCATTCATACAATCGCAATCATACAATCACAATCATACAATCGCAATCATGCAATTACAATCTCCCAAATACAATCTCCCAAATACAATCACCCAAATACAATCATACAATCACAATCATACAATCATAATCATACAATCACAATCATACAATCACAATCATACAATCACAATCATACTATCACAATCATACAATCACAATCATACAATCACAATCATACAATCACAATCATACAATCATAATCATACAATTACAATCATACATCACAATCATACAATCACAATCATACAATCGCAATCACAGAATTACAATATCCCAAATACAATCTCCCAAATACAATCATACAATCACAATCATACAATCACAATCATACAATCACAATCATACAATCACAATCATACAATCAGAATCATACATTCAAAATCATGCAATCACAATCATACAATCACAATCATGCAATCACAATCATACAATCATAATCATACAATCACAATCATACAATCACAATCGTACAATCACAATCGTACAATCACAATCGCACAACCACAATCAGTCAATCACACTCATACAATCACAATCATACAATCACAATCATACAATCACAATCATACAATCACAATCATACAATCACAATCATACAATCGCAATCATACAATCGCAATCATACAATCACAATCATAGAATCTCAATCATACAATCACAATCATACAATCATAATCATACAATTACAATCATACAATCACAATCATACAATCACAATCATACAATCACAATCATACAATCACAATTATGCAATCACATTCATACAATCGCATTCATACAATCGCAATCATACAATCACAATCATACAATCACAATCATACAATCACAGTCATACAATCACAATCATACAATCACAATCATAAAATCACAAAAATACAATCATAATCATACAATCACAATCATACAATCGCAATCATACAATCACAATCATACAATCATAATCATACGATCAGAATCATACGATCACAATCATACAATCACAATCATACCATCACAATCATACCATGACAATCATGCAATCACAATCATACAATCATAATCATACAATTACAATCATACATCACAATCATACAATCACAATCATACAATCGCAATCATACAATCACAATCATACAATCACAATTATGCAATCACAATCATACAATCGCATTCATACAATCACAATCATACAATCACAATCATACAATCACAATCATACAATCACAATCATACAATCACAATCATACAATCGCAATCATACAATTACAATCTCCCAAATACAATCTCCCAAATACAATCTCCCAAATACAATCATACAATCACAATCATACAATCACAATCATACAATCACAATCATACAATCACAATCATACAATCACAATCATACTATCACAATCATGCAATCACAATCATACAATCACAACCATACAATCAGAATCATACAATCACAATCATACAATCACAATCATACAATCACAGTCATACATTCAAAATCATGCAATCACAATCATACAATCGCAATCATACAATTACAATCTCCCAAATACAATCTCCCAAATACAATCTCCCAAATACAATCATACAATCACAATCATACAATCACAATCATACAATCACAATCATACAATCACAATCATACAATCACAAGCATACAATCACAATTATGCAATCACAATCATACAATCGCATTCATACAATCACAATCATACAATCACAATCATACAATCACAATCATACAATCACAATCATACAATCACAATCATACTATCACAATCATGCAATCACAATCATACAATCACAACCATACAATCAGAATCATACAATCACAATCATACAATCACAATCATACAATCACAATCATACATTCAAAATCATGCAATCACAATCATACAATCGCAATCATACAATTACAATCTCCCAAATACAATCTCCCAAATACAATCTCCCAAATACAAACATACAATCACAATCATACAATCACAATCATACAATCACAATCATACAATCACAATTATGCAATCACAATCATACAATCGCATTCATACAATCACAATCATACAATCAGTATCATACTATCACAATCATACAATCACAATCATACAATCACAATCGTACAATCACAATCATACAATCACAAACATACAGTCACAATCATAGAATCACAATCATACAATCACAATCATACAATCACAATCACAGAATCTCAATCATACAATCACAATCGCACAACCACAATCAGACAATCACAATCATACAATCACAACCATACAATCACAATCATACGATCACAATCATACAATCACAATCATGCAATCACAATCATACAATCATATTCATACAACCACAATCATACAATCACAATCGTACATTCACAATCGTACAATCACAAACGCACAACCACAATCAGACAATCACACTCATACAATCACAATCATACAATCACAATCATACAATCACAATCATACAATCACAATCATACAATCACAATCATAACATCACAATCATACAATCGCAAACATACAATCACAATCATACAATCACAATCATACAATCACAATCATACAATCACAATTATGCAATCACAATCATACAATCGCATTCATACAATCACAATCATACAATCACAATCATACAATCACAATCATACAATCACAATCATAAAATCACTATCATACAATCACAATTATGCAATCACAATCATACAATCGCATTCATACAATCGCAAACATACAATCACAATCATACAATCACAATCATACAATCACAATCATAAAATCACAAAAATACAATCATAAACATGCAATCACAATCATACAATCGCAATCATACAATCACAATCATACAATCATAATCATACAATCAGAATCATACGATCGCAATCATACAATCACAATCATACCATCACAATCATACCATGACAATCATACAATCACAATCATACAATCATAATCATACAATTACAATCATACATCACAATCATACAATCACAATCATACAATCGCAATCATACAATCACAATCATACAATCACAATTATGCAATCACAATCATACAATCGCATTCATAGAATCACAATCATGCAATCACAATCATACAATCACAATCATACAATCACAATCATACAATCGCAATCATACAATTACAATCTCCCAAATACAATCTCCCAAATACAATCTCCCAAATACAATCTCCGAAATACAATCATACAATCACAATCATACAATCACAATCATACAATCACAATCATACAATCACAATCATACTATCACAATCATACAATCACAATCATACAATCACAACCATACAATCAGAATCATACAATCACAATCATACAATCACAATCATACAATCACAATCATACATTCAAATGCATGCAATCACAATCATACAATCGCAATCATACAATCACAATCATACAATCACAATCATACAATCACAATCATACAATCACAACCATACAATCAGAATCATACAATCACAATCATACAATCACAATCATACAATCACAATCATACATTCAAAATCATGCAATCACAATCATACAATCGCAATCATACAATCACAATCATACAATCAGAATCATACATTCAAAATCATGCAATCACAATCATACAATCACAATCATGCAATCACAATCATACAATCACAATCATGCAATCACAATCATACAATCACAATCGTACAATCACAATCGTACAATCACAATCGCACAACCACAATCAATCAATCACACTCATACAATCACAATCATACAATCACAATCATACAATCACAATCATACAATCACAATCATACAATCACAATCATACAATCACAATCATACAATCACAATCATACAATCACAATCATACAATCACAATCATACAATCACAATCATACTTTCACAATCATACAATCACAATCATACAATCACAATCATACAATCACAATCATACAATCACAATCATACAATCACAATCATACAATCACAATCATACAATCACAATCATACAATCGCAATCATACAATCACAATCATAGAATCTCAATCATACAATCACAATCATACAATCACAATCTTACAATCACAATCATAAAATCACAAAAATACAATCATAATCATACAATCACAATCATACAATCGCAATCATACAATCACAATCATACAATCATAATCATACAATCACAATCACACGATCGCAATCATACAATCACAATCATACCATCACAATCATACCATCACAATCATACAATCACAACCATACAATCATAATCATACAATTACAATCATACATCACAATCATAAAATCACAATCATACAATCGCAATCATACAATCACAATCATACAATCGCAATCATACAATTACAATCTCCCAAATACAATCTCCCAAATACAATCAAACAATCACAATCATACAATCACAATCATACAATCACAATCATTCAATCACAATCATTCTATCACAATCATACAATTACAATCATACAATCACAATCATACAATCACAGTCATACAATCACAGTCATACAATCACAATCATACTATCACAATCATACAATCACAATCGTACAATCACAATCGTACAATCACAATCATACAATCACGATCATACAATCACAATCATACAATCACAATCATACAATCACAATCATACAATCACAATCATACAATCACAATCATACAATCACAATCTTACAATCACAATCATACAATCACGATCATACAATCACAATCATACAATCACAATCATACAATCACAATCATACAATCACAATCATACAATCACAATCTTACAATCACAATCATACAATTACAATCATACAATCACATTCATACAATCGCAAGCATACAATCACAATCATACAATCTCAATCATACAATCACAATCATACAATCATAATCATACAATTACAATCATACATCACAATCATACAATCACAATCATACAATCGCAATCACACAATTACAATATCCCAAATACAATCTCCCAAATACAATCATACAATCACAATCATACAATCACAATCATACAATCACAATCATACAATCACAATCATACAATCACAATCATACAATCACAATCATACAATCACAATCATACAATCACAATCATACAATCACAACCATACAATCACAATCATGCAATCACAATCATAAAATCATAATCATACAATCACAATCATACAATTACAATCATACAATCACAATCATGCAATCACAATCATACAATCACAATCATACTATCACAATCATACAATCACAATCATATAATCACAATCATACAATCACAATCATACAATCACAATCATACAATCACAATCATACAATCAGAATCATACATTCAAAATCATGCAATCACAATCATACAATCACAATCATGCAATCACAATCATACAATCATAATCATACAATCACAATCATACAATCACAATCATACAATCACAACCATACAATCACAATCATGCAATCACAATCATACAATCACAATCATGCAATCACAATCATACAATCATAATCATACAATCACAATCATACAATCACAATCGTGCAATCACAATCGTACAATCACAATCGCACAACCACAATCAGTCAATCACACTCATACAATCACAATCATACAATCACAATCATACAATCACAATCATACAATCACAATCATACTTTCACAATCATACAATCACAATCATACAATCACAATCATACAATCACAATCATACAATCACAATCATACAATCACAATCATACAATCACAATCATACAATCACAATCATACAATCACAATCATACAATCACAATCATACTTTCACAATCATACAATCACAATCATACAATCACAATCTTACAATCACAGTCATACAATCACAGTCATACAATCACAGTCATACAATCACAATCATACTATCACAATCATACAATCACAATCATACAATCACAATCATAAAATCACAAAAATACAATCATAATCATACAATCACAATCATACAATCGCAATCATACAATCACAATCATACAATCATAATCATACAATCACAATCATACGATCGCAATCATACAATCACAATCATACCATCACAATCATACCATCACAATCATACAATCACAATCATACAATCACAATCATACAATCATAATCATACAATTACAATCATACATCACAATCAAACAATCACAATCATACAATCGCAATCATACAATCACAATCATACAATCGCAATCATACAATTACAATCTCCCAAATACAATCTCCCAAAAACAATCTGCCAAATACAATCATACAATCACAATCATACAGTCACAATCATACAATCATAATCATACAATTACAATCATACATCACAATCATACAATCACAATCATACAATCGCAATCATACAATCACAATCATACAATCGCAATCATACAATCACAATCATACAATCTCAATCATACAATCACAATCATACAATCACAATCATACAGTCACAATCATGCAATCACAATCATACAATCACAATCATACAATCACAATCATACAATTGCAATCATACAATTACAATCTCCCAAATACAATCTCCCAAATACAACCTCCCAAATACAATCATACAGTCACAATCATGCAATCACAATCATACAATCATAATCATACAATCACAATCATACAATCACAATCGTACAATCACAATCGTACAATCACAATCGCACAACCACAATCAGACAATCACAATCATACAATCACAATCATACAATCACAATCATAGAATCACAATCATACTTTCACAATCATACAATCACAATCATACAATCACAATCATACAATCACAGTCATACAATCACAGTCATACAATCACAATCATACTATCACAATCATACAATCACAATCATACAATCACAATCGTACAATCACAATCATACAATCACAAACATACAGTCACAATCATACAATCACAATCATACAATCACAATCATACAATCACAATCACAGAATCTCAATCATACAATCACAATCGCACAACCACAATCAGACAATCACAATCATACAATCACAATCGTACAATCACAATCGTACAATCACAATCGCACAACCACAATCAGTCAATCACACTCATACAATCACAATCATACAATCACAATCATACAATCACAATCATACAATCACAATCATACAATCACAATCATACTTTCACAATCATACAATCACAATCATACAATCACAATCATACAATCACAATCATAGAATCACAATCATACAATCACAATCATACAATCACAATCATACAATCACAATCATACAATCGCAATCATACAATCACAATCATAGAATCTCAATCATACAATCACAATCATACAATCATAATCATACAATTACAATCATACAATCACAATCATACCATCACAATCATACCATCACAATCATACAATCACAATCATACAATCATAATCATACAATTACAATCATACATCACAATCATACAATCACAATCATACAATCGCAATCATACAATCACAATCATACAATCGCAATCATACAATTACAATCTCCCAAATACAATCTCCCAAATGCAATCTCCCAAATACAATCATACAATCACAATCATACAATCAAAATCATACAATCATAATCACACAATTACAATCATACATCACAATCATACAATCGCAATCATACAATCGCAATCATACAATCACAATCATACAATCGCAATCATACAGTTACAATCTCCCAAATACAATCTCCCAAATACAATCTCCCAAATACAATCATACAATCACAATCATGCAGTCACAATCATACAATCACAATCATACTATCACAATCATACAATCACAATCATACAATCACAGTCATACAATCACAGTCATGCAATCATAATCATACAATTACAATCATACATCACAATCATACAATCACAATTATACAATCGCAATCATACAATCACAATCATACAATCGCAATCATACAATTACAATCTCCCAAATACAATCTCCCAAATACAATCAAACAATCACAATCATACAATCACAATCATACAATCACAATCATTCAATCACAATCATTCTATCACAATCATACAATCACAATCATACAATCATAATTATACAATTACAATCATACATCACAATCATACAATCACAATCATACAATCACAATCATACAATCACAGTCATACAATCACAATCATACTATCACAATCATACAATCACAATCGTACAATCACAATCGTACAATCACAATCATACAATCACAATCATACAATCACAATCATACAATCACAATCATACAATCACAATCATACAATCACAATCATACAATCACAATCATACAATCACAATCATACATTCAAATTCATGCAATCACAATCATACAATCACAATCATGCAATCACAATCATACAATCATAATCATACAATCACAATCATACAATCACAATCGTACAATCACAATCGTACAATCACAATCGCACAACCACAATCAGACAATCACAATCATACAATCACAATCATACAATTACAATATCCCAAATACAATCTCCCAAATACAATCATACAATCACAATCATACAATCACAATCATACAATCACAATCATACAATCACAATCATGCAATCACAAACATACAATCATATTCATACAACCACAATCATACAATCACAATCGTACATTCACAATCGCACAATCACAAACGCACAACCACAATCAGACAATCACACTCATACAATCACAATCATACAATCACAATCATACAGTCACAATCATAACATCACAATCATACAATCGCAAACATACAATCGCAATCATACAATCACAATCATACAATCTCAATCATACAATCACAATCATACAATCGCAATCATACAATTACAATCTCCGAAATACAATCCCCCAAATACAATCATACAATCACAATCATACAATCACAATCATACAATCACAATCATACAATCACAGTCATACAATCATAATCATACAATCACAATCATACTTTCACAATCATACAATCACAATCATACAATCACAATCATACAATCACAATCATACAATCACAATCATACAATCACAATCATACAATCATAATCATACAATCACAATCATACTTTCACAATCATACAATCACAATCATACAATCACAATCATACAATCACAATCATACAATCACATTCATACAATCGCAAGCATACAATCACAATCATACAATCTCAATCATACAATCACAATCATACAATCATAATCATACAATTACAATCATACATCACAATCATACAATCACAATCATACAATCGCAATCACACAATTACAATATCCCAAATACAATCTCCCAAATACAATCATACAATCACAATCATACAATCACAATCATACAATCACAATCATACAATCACAATCATACAATCACAATCATACAATCGCATTCATACAATCGCAATCATACAATCACAATCATACAATCGCAATCATGCAATTACAATCTCCCAAATACAATCTCCCAAATACAATCACCCAAATACAATCATACAATCACAATCATACAATCATAATCATACAATCACAATCATACAATCACAATCATACAATCACAATCATACTATCACAATCATACAATCACAATCATACAATCACAATCATACAATCACAATCATACAATCATAATCATACAATTACAATCATACATCACAATCATACAATCACAATCATACAATCGCAATCACAGAATTACAATATCCCAAATACAATCTCCCAAATACAATCATACAATCACAATCATACAATCACAATCATACAATCACAATCATACAATCAGAATCATACATTCAAAATCATGCAATCACAATCATACAATCACAATCATGCAATCACAATCATACAATCATAATCATACAATCACAATCATACAATCACAATCGTACAATCACAATCGTACAATCACAATCGCACAACCACAATCAGTCAATCACACTCATACAATCACAATCATACAATCACAATCATACAATCACAATCATACAATCACAATCATACAATCACAATCATACAATCACAATCATACAATCGCAATCATACAATCGCAATCATACAATCACAATCATAGAATCTCAATCATACAATCACAATCATACAATCATAATCATACAATTACAATCATACAATCACAATCATACAATCACAATCATACAATCACAATCATACAATCACAATTATGCAATCACATTCATACAATCGCATTCATACAATCGCAATCATACAATCACAATCATACAATCACAATCATACAATCACAATCATACAATCACAATCATACAATCACAATCATAAAATCACAAAAATACAATCATAATCATACAATCACAATCATACAATCGCAATCATACAATCACAATCATACAATCATAATCATACGATCAGAATCATACGATCACAATCATACAATCACAATCATACCATCACAATCATACCATGACAATCATGCAATCACAATCATACAATCATAATCATACAATTACAATCATACATCACAATCATACAATCACAATCATACAATCGCAATCATACAATCACAATCATACAATCACAATTATGCAATCACAATCATACAATCGCATTCATACAATCACAATCATACAATCACAATCATACAATCACAATCATACAATCACAATCATACAATCACAATCATACAATCGCAATCATACAATTACAATCTCCCAAATACAATCTCCCAAATACAATCTCCCAAATACAATCATACAATCACAATCATACAATCACAATCATACAATCACAATCATACAATCACAATCATACAATCACAATCATACTATCACAATCATGCAATCACAATCATACAATCACAACCATACAATCAGAATCATACAATCACAATCATACAATCACAATCATACAATCACAGTCATACATTCAAAATCATGCAATCACAATCATACAATCGCAATCATACAATTACAATCTCCCAAATACAATCTCCCAAATACAATCTCCCAAATACAATCATACAATCACAATCATACAATCACAATCATACAATCACAATCATACAATCACAATCATACAATCACAATCATACAATCACAATTATGCAATCACAATCATACAATCGCATTCATACAATCACAATCATACAATCACAATCATACAATCACAATCATACAATCACAATCATACAATCACAATCATACAATCACAATCATACAATCATAATCATACAATTACAATCATACATCACAATCATACAATCACAATCATACAATCGCAATCATACAATCACAATCATACAATCGCAATCATACAATTACAATCTCCCAAATACAATCTCCCAAATGCAATCTCCCAAATACAATCATACAATCACAATCATACAATCAAAATCATACAATCATAATCACACAATTACAATCATACATCACAATCATACAATCGCAATCATACAATCGCAATCATACAATCACAATCATACAATCGCAATCATACAGTTACAATCTCCCAAATACAATCTCCCAAATACAATCTCCCAAATACAATCATACAATCACAATCATGCAGTCACAATCATACAATCACAATCATACTATCACAATCATACAATCACAATCATACAATCACAGTCATACAATCACAGTCATGCAATCATAATCATACAATTACAATCATACATCACAATCATACAATCACAATTATACAATCGCAATCATACAATCACAATCATACAATCGCAATCATACAATTACAATCTCCCAAATACAATCTCCCAAATACAATCAAACAATCACAATCATACAATCACAATCATACAATCACAATCATTCAATCACAATCATTCTATCACAATCATACAATCACAATCATACAATCATAATTATACAATTACAATCATACATCACAATCATACAATCACAATCATACAATCACAATCATACAATCACAGTCATACAATCACAATCATACTATCACAATCATACAATCACAATCGTACAATCACAATCGTACAATCACAATCATACAATCACAATCATACAATCACAATCATACAATCACAATCATACAATCACAATCATACAATCACAATCATACAATCACAATCATACAATCACAATCATACAATCACATTCATACAATCGCAAGCATACAATCACAATCATACAATCTCAATCATACAATCACAATCATACAATCATAATCATACAATTACAATCATACATCACACTCATACAATCACAATCATACAATCGCAATCACACAATTACAATATCCCAAATACAATCTCCCAAATACAATCATACAATCACAATCATACAATCACAATCATACAATCACAATCATACAATCACAATCATACAATCACAATCATACAATCACAATCATACAATCACAATCATACAATCGCATTCATACAATCGCAATCATACAATCACAATCATACAATCGCAATCATGCAATTACAATCTCCCAAATACAATCTCCCAAATACAATCACCCAAATACAATCATACAATCACAATCATACAATCATAATCATACAATCACAATCATACAATCACAATCATACAATCACAATCATACTATCACAATCATACAATCACAATCATACAATCACAATCATACAATCACAATCATACAATCACAATCATACAATCACAATCATACAATCACAATCATACAATCACAATCATACATTCAAATTCATGCAATCACAATCATACAATCACAATCATGCAATCACAATCATACAATCATAATCATACAATCACAATCATACAATCACAATCGTACAATCACAATCGTACAATCACAATCGTACAATCACAATCGCACAACCACAATCAGACAATCACAATCATACAATTACAATATCCCAAATACAATCTCCCAAATACAATCATACAATCACAATCATACAATCACAATCATACAATCACAATCATACAATCACAATCATGCAATCACAAACATACAATCATATTCATACAACCACAATCATACAATCACAATCGTACATTCACAATCGCACAATCACAAACGCACAACCACAATCAGACAATCACACTCATACAATCACAATCATACAATCACAATCATACAGTCACAATCATAACATCACAATCATACAATCGCAAACATACAATCGCAATCATACAATCACAATCATACAATCTCAATCATACAATCACAATCATACAATCGCAATCATACAATTACAATCTCCGAAATACAATCCCCCAAATACAATCATACAATCACAATCATACAATCACAATCATACAATCACAATCATACAATCACAGTCATACAATCATAATCATACAATCACAATCATACTTTCACAATCATACAATCACAATCATACAATCACAATCATACAATCACAATCATACAATCACAATCATACAATCACAATCATACAATCATAATCATACAATCACAATCATACTTTCACAATCATACAATCACAATCATACAATCACAATCATACAATCACAATCATACAATCACATTCATACAATCGCAAGCATACAATCACAATCATACAATCTCAATCATACAATCACAATCATACAATCATAATCATACAATTACAATCATACATCACAATCATACAATCACAATCATACAATCGCAATCACACAATTACAATATCCCAAATACAATCTCCCAAATACAATCATACAATCACAATCATACAATCACAATCATACAATCACAATCATACAATCACAATCATACAATCACAATCATACAATCGCATTCATACAATCGCAATCATACAATCACAATCATACAATCGCAATCATGCAATTACAATCTCCCAAATACAATCTCCCAAATACAATCACCCAAATACAATCATACAATCACAATCATACAATCATAATCATACAATCACAATCATACAATCACAATCATACAATCACAATCATACTATCACAATCATACAATCACAATCATACAATCACAATCATACAATCACAATCATACAATCATAATCATACAATTACAATCATACATCACAATCATACAATCACAATCATACAATCGCAATCACAGAATTACAATATCCCAAATACAATCTCCCAAATACAATCATACAATCACAATCATACAATCACAATCATACAATCACAATCATACAATCAGAATCATACATTCAAAATCATGCAATCACAATCATACAATCACAATCATGCAATCACAATCATACAATCATAATCATACAATCACAATCATACAATCACAATCGTACAATCACAATCGTACAATCACAATCGCACAACCACAATCAGTCAATCACACTCATACAATCACAATCATACAATCACAATCATACAATCACAATCATACAATCACAATCATACAATCACAATCATACAATCACAATCATACAATCGCAATCATACAATCGCAATCATACAATCACAATCATAGAATCTCAATCATACAATCACAATCATACAATCATAATCATACAATTACAATCATACAATCACAATCATACAATCACAATCATACAATCACAATCATACAATCACAATTATGCAATCACATTCATACAATCGCATTCATACAATCGCAATCATACAATCACAATCATACAATCACAATCATACAATCACAATCATACAATCACAATCATACAATCACAATCATAAAATCACAAAAATACAATCATAATCATACAACCACAATCATACAATCGCAATCATACAATCACAATCATACAATCATAATCATACGATCAGAATCATACGATCACAATCATACAATCACAATCATACCATCACAATCATACCATGACAATCATGCAATCACAATCATACAATCATAATCATACAATTACAATCATACATCACAATCATACAATCACAATCATACAATCGCAATCATACAATCACAATCATACAATCACAATTATGCAATCACAATCATACAATCGCATTCATACAATCACAATCATACAATCACAATCATACAATCACAATCATACAATCACAATCATACAATCACAATCATACAATCGCAATCATACAATTACAATCTCCCAAATACAATCTCCCAAATACAATCTCCCAAATACAATCATACAATCACAATCATACAATCACAATCATACAATCACAATCATACAATCACAATCATACAATCACAATCATACTATCACAATCATGCAATCACAATCATACAATCACAACCATACAATCAGAATCATACAATCACAATCATACAATCACAATCATACAATCACAGTCATACATTCAAAATCATGCAATCACAATCATACAATCGCAATCATACAATTACAATCTCCCAAATACAATCTCCCAAATACAATCTCCCAAATACAATCATACAATCACAATCATACAATCACAATCATACAATCACAATCATACAATCACAATCATACAATCACAATCATACAATCACAATTATGCAATCACAATCATACAATCGCATTCATACAATCACAATCATACAATCACAATCATACAATCACAATCATACAATCACAATCATACAATCACAATCATACTATCACAATCATGCAATCACAATCATACAATCACAACCATACAATCAGAATCATACAATCACAATCATACAATCACAATCATACAATCACAATCATACATTCAAAATCATGCAATCACAATCATACAATCGCAATCATACAATTACAATCTCCCAAATACAATCTCCCAAATACAATCTCCCAAATACAAACATACAATCACAATCATACAATCACAATCATACAATCACAATCATACAATCACAATTATGCAATCACAATCATACAATCGCATTCATACAATCACAATCATACAATCAGTATCATACTATCACAATCATACAATCACAATCATACAATCACAATCGTACAATCACAATCATACAATCACAAACATACAGTCACAATCATAGAATCACAATCATACAATCACAATCATACAATCACAATCACAGAATCTCAATCATACAATCACAATCGCACAACCACAATCAGACAATCACAATCATACAATCACAACCATACAATCACAATCATACGATCACAATCATACAATCACAATCATGCAATCACAATCATACAATCATATTCATACAACCACAATCATACAATCACAATCGTACATTCACAATCGTACAATCACAAACGCACAACCACAATCAGACAATCACACTCATACAATCACAATCATACAATCACAATCATACAATCACAATCATACAATCACAATCATACAATCACAATCATAACATCACAATCATACAATCGCAAACATACAATCACAATCATACAATCACAATCATACAATCACAATCATACAATCACAATTATGCAATCACAATCATACAATCGCATTCATACAATCACAATCATACAATCACAATCATACAATCACAATCATACAATCACAATCATAAAATCACTATCATACAATCACAATTATGCAATCACAATCATACAATCGCATTCATACAATCGCAAACATACAATCACAATCATACAATCACAATCATACAATCACAATCATAAAATCACAAAAATACAATCATAAACATGCAATCACAATCATACAATCGCAATCATACAATCACAATCATACAATCATAATCATACAATCAGAATCATACGATCGCAATCATACAATCACAATCATACCATCACAATCATACCATGACAATCATACAATCACAATCATACAATCATAATCATACAATTACAATCATACATCACAATCATACAATCACAATCATACAATCGCAATCATACAATCACAATCATACAATCACAATTATGCAATCACAATCATACAATCGCATTCATAGAATCACAATCATACAATCACAATCATACAATCACAATCATACAATCACAATCATACAATCGCAATCATACAGATACAATCTCCCAAATACAATCTCCCAAATACAATCTCCCAAATACAATCTCCGAAATACAATCATACAATCACAATCATACAATCACAATCATACAATCACAATCATACAATCACAATCATACTATCACAATCATACAATCACAATCATACAATCACAACCATACAATCAGAATCATACAATCACAATCATACAATCACAATCATACAATCACAATCATACATTCAAATTCATGCAATCACAATCATACAATCGCAATCATACAATCACAATCATACAATCACAATCATACAATCAGAATCATACATTCAAAATCATGCAATCACAATCATACAATCACAATCATGCAATCACAATCATACAATCACAATCATGCAATCACAATCATACAATCACAATCGTACAATCACAATCGTACAATCACAATCGTACAATCACAATCGCACAACCACAATCAGTCAATCACACTCATAAAATCACAATCATACAATCACAATCATACAATCACAATCATACAATCACAATCATACAATCACAATCATACTTTCACAATCATACAATCACAATCATACAATCACAATCATACAATCACAATCATACAATCACAATCATACAATCACAATCATACAATCGCAATCATACAATCGCAATCATACAATCACAATCATACAATCACAATCATACAATCACAATCATAGAATCACAAAAATACAATCATAATCATACAATCACAATCATACAATCGCAATCATACAATCACAATCATACAATCATAATCATACAATCACAATCACACGATCGCAATCATACAATCACAATCATACCATCACAATCATACCATCACAATCATACAATCACAATCATACAATCATAATCATACAATTACAATCATACATCACAATCATACAATCACAATCATACAATCGCAATCATACAATCACAATCATACAATCGCAATCATACAATTACAATCTCCCAAATACAATCTCCCAAATACAATCAAACAATCTCAATCATACAATCACAATCATACAATCACAATCATTCAATCACAATCATTCTATCACAATCATACAATCACAATCCTACAATCACAATCATACAATCACAGTCATACAATCACAGTCATACAATCACAATCATACTATCACAATCATACAATCACAATCGTACAATCACAATCGTACAATCACAATCATACAATCACAATCATACAATCACAATCATACAATCACAATCATACAATCACAATTATGCAATCACAATCATACAATCGCATTCATACAATCACAATCATACAATCACAATCATACAATCACAATCATACAATCACAGTCATACAATCACAATTATGCAATCACAATCATACAATCGCATTCATACAATCACAATCATACAATCACAATCATACAATCACAATCATACAATCACAATCATAAAATCACAATCATACAATCACAATTATGCAATCACAATCATACAATCGCATTCATACAATCGCAAACATACAATCACAATCATACAATCACAATCATACAATCACAATCATAAAATCACAAAAATACAATCATAAACATGCAATCACAATCATACAATCGCAATCATACAATCACAATCATACAATCATAATCATACAATCAGAATCATACGATCGCAATCATACAATCACAATCATACATCACAATCATACAATCACAATCATACAATCGCAATCATACAATCACAATCATACAATCACAATTATGCAATCACAATCATACAATCGCATTCATACAATCACAATCATACAATCACAATCATACAATCACAATCATACAATCACAATCATACAATCGCAATCATACAATTACAATCTCCCAAATACAATCTCCCAAATACAATCTCCCAAATACAATCTCCGAAATACAATCATACAATCACAATCATACAATCACAATCATACAATCACAATCATACAATCACAATCATACTATCACAATCATACAATCACAATCATACAATCACAACCATACAATCAGAATCATACAATCACAATCATACAATCACAATCATACAATCACAATCATACATTCAAAATCATGCAATCACAATCATACAATCGCAATCATACAATCACAATCATACAATCACAATCATACAATCAGAATCATACATTCAAAATCATGCAATCACAATCATACAATCACAATCATGCAATCACAATCATACAATCACAATCATGCAATCACAATCATACAATCACAATCGTACAATCACAATCGTACAATCACAATCATACAATCACAATCATACAATCACAATCATACAATCACAATCATACTATCACAATCATGCAATCACAATCATACAATCACAACCATACAATCAGAATCATACAATCACAATCATACAATCACAATCATACAATCACAATCATACATTCAAAATCATGCAATCACAATCATACAATCGCAATCATACAATTACAATCTCCCAAATACAATCTCCCAAATACAATCTCCCAAATACAAACATACAATCACAATCATACAATCACAATCATACAATCACAATCATACAATCACAATTATGCAATCACAATCATACAATCGCATTCATACAATCACAATCATACAATCAGTATCATACTATCACAATCATACAATCACAATCATACAATCACAATCGTACAATCACAATCATACAATCACAAACATACAGTCACAATCATAGAATCACAATCATACAATCACAATCATACAATCACAATCACAGAATCTCAATCATACAATCACAATCGCACAACCACAATCAGACAATCACAATCATACAATCACAACCATACAATCACAATCATACGATCACAATCATACAATCACAATCATGCAATCACAATCATACAATCATATTCATACAACCACAATCATACAATCACAATCGTACATTCACAATCGTACAATCACAAACGCACAACCACAATCAGACAATCACACTCATACAATCACAATCATACAATCACAATCATACAATCACAATCATACAATCACAATCATACAATCACAATCATAACATCACAATCATACAATCGCAAACATACAATCACAATCATACAATCACAATCATACAATCACAATCATACAATCACAATTATGCAATCACAATCATACAATCGCATTCATACAATCACAATCATACAATCACAATCATACAATCACAATCATACAATCACAATCATAAAATCACTATCATACAATCACAATTATGCAATCACAATCATACAATCGCATTCATACAATCGCAAACATACAATCACAATCATACAATCACAATCATACAATCACAATCATACAATCACAATCATAAAATCACAAAAATACAATCATAAACATGCAATCACAATCATACAATCGCAATCATACAATCACAATCATACAATCATAATCATACAATCAGAATCATACGATCGCAATCATACAATCACAATCATACCATCACAATCATACCATGACAATCATACAATCACAATCATACAATCATAATCATACAATTACAATCATACATCACAATCATACAATCACAATCATACAATCGCAATCATACAATCACAATCATACAATCACAATTATGCAATCACAATCATACAATCGCATTCATAGAATCACAATCATACAATCACAATCATACAATCACAATCATACAATCACAATCATACAATCGCAATCATACAGATACAATCTCCCAAATACAATCTCCCAAATACAATCTCCCAAATACAATCTCCGAAATACAATCATACAATCACAATCATACAATCACAATCATACAATCACAATCATACAATCACAATCATACTATCACAATCATACAATCACAATCATACAATCACAACCATACAATCAGAATCATACAATCACAATCATACAATCACAATCATACAATCACAATCATACATTCAAATTCATGCAATCACAATCATACAATCGCAATCATACAATCACAATCATACAATCACAATCATACAATCAGAATCATACATTCAAAATCATGCAATCACAATCATACAATCACAATCATGCAATCACAATCATACAATCACAATCATGCAATCACAATCATACAATCACAATCGTACAATCACAATCGTACAATCACAATCGTACAATCACAATCGCACAACCACAATCAGTCAATCACACTCATAAAATCACAATCATACAATCACAATCATACAATCACAATCATACAATCACAATCATACAATCACAATCATACTTTCACAATCATACAATCACAATCATACAATCACAATCATACAATCACAATCATACAATCACAATCATACAATCACAATCATACAATCACAATCATACAATCGCAATCATACAATCACAATCATACAATCACAATCATACAATCACAATCATAGAATCACAAAAATACAATCATAATCATACAATCACAATCATACAATCGCAATCATACAATCACAATCATACAATCATAATCATACAATCACAATCACACGATCGCAATCATACAATCACAATCATACCATCACAATCATACCATCACAATCATACAATCACAATCATACAATCATAATCATACAATTACAATCATACATCACAATCATACAATCACAATCATACAATCGCAATCATACAATCACAATCATACAATCGCAATCATACAATTACAATCTCCCAAATACAATCTCCCAAATACAATCAAACAATCTCAATCATACAATCACAATCATACAATCACAATCATTCAATCACAATCATTCTATCACAATCATACAATCACAATCCTACAATCACAATCATACAATCACAGTCATACAATCACAGTCATACAATCACAATCATACTATCACAATCATACAATCACAATCGTACAATCACAATCGTACAATCACAATCATACAATCACAATCATACAATCACAATCATACAATCACAATCATACAATCACAATTATGCAATCACAATCATACAATCGCATTCATACAATCACAATCATACAATCACAATCATACAATCACAATCATACAATCACAGTCATACAATCACAATTATGCAATCACAATCATACAATCGCATTCATACAATCACAATCATACAATCACAATCATACAATCACAATCATACAATCACAATCATAAAATCACAATCATACAATCACAATTATGCAATCACAATCATACAATCGCATTCATACAATCGCAAACATACAATCACAATCATACAATCACAATCATACAATCACAATCATAAAATCACAAAAATACAATCATAAACATGCAATCACAATCATACAATCGCAATCATACAATCACAATCATACAATCATAATCATACAATCAGAATCATACGATCGCAATCATACAATCACAATCATACATCACAATCATACAATCACAATCATACAATCGCAATCATACAATCACAATCATACAATCACAATTATGCAATCACAATCATACAATCGCATTCATACAATCACAATCATACAATCACAATCATACAATCACAATCATACAATCACAATCATACAATCGCAATCATACAATTACAATCTCCCAAATACAATCTCCCAAATACAATCTCCCAAATACAATCTCCGAAATACAATCATACAATCACAATCATACAATCACAATCATACAATCACAATCATACAATCACAATCATACTATCACAATCATACAATCACAATCATACAATCACAACCATACAATCAGAATCATACAATCACAATCATACAATCACAATCATACAATCACAATCATACATTCAAAATCATGCAATCACAATCATACAATCGCAATCATACAATCACAATCATACAATCACAATCATACAATCAGAATCATACATTCAAAATCATGCAATCACAATCATACAATCACAATCATGCAATCACAATCATACAATCACAATCATGCAATCACAATCATACAATCACAATCGTACAATCACAATCGTACAATCACAATCGTACAATCACAATCGCACAACCACAATCAGTCAATCACACTCATACAATCACAATCATACAATCACAATCATACAATCACAATCATACAATCACAATCATACAATCACAATCATACTTTCACAATCATACAATCACAATCATACAATCACAATCATACAATCACAATCATACAATCACAATCATACAATCACAATCATACAATCACAATCATACAATCACAATCATACAATCACAATCATACAATCACAATCATACAATCGCAATCATACAATCACAATCATAGAATCTCAATCATACAATCACAATCATACAATCATAATCATACAATTACAATCATACAATCACAATCATACAATCACAATCATACAATCACAATCATACAATCACAATCATACAATCACAATTATGCAATCACATTCATACAATCGCATTCATACAATCGCAATCATACAATCACAATCATACAATCACAATCATACAATCACAATCATAAAATCACAAAAATACAATCATAATCATACAATCACAATCATACAATCGCAATCATACAATCACAATCATACAATCATAATCATACAATCACAATCACACGATCGCAATCATACAATCACAATCATACCATCACAATCATACCATCACAATCATACAATCACAATCATACAATCATAATCATACAATTACAATCATACATCACAATCATACAATCACAATCATACAATCGCAATCATACAATCACAATCATACAATCGCAATCATACAATTACAATCTCCCAAATACAATCTCCCAAATACAATCAAACAATCACAATCATACAATCACAATCATACAATCACAATCATACAATCACAATCATTCAATCACAATCATTCTATCACAATCATACAATCACAATCATACAATCACAATCATACAATCACAGTCATACAATCACAGTCATACAATCACAATCATACTATCACAATCGTACAATCACAATCGTACAATCACAATCGTACAATCACAATCGTACAATCACAATCATACAATCACAATCATACAATCACAATCATACAATCACAATCATACAATCACAATCATACAATCACAATCATACAATCACAGTCATACAATCACAATCATACAATCACATTCATACAATCGCAAGCATACAATCACAATCATACAATCTCAATCATACAATCACAATCATACAATCATAATCATACAATTACAATCATACATCACAATCATACAATCACAATCATACAATCGCAATCACACAATTACAATATCCCAAATACAATCTCCCAAATACAATCATACAATCACAATCATACAATCACAATCATACAATCACAATCATACTATCACAATCATACAATCACAATCATACAATCACAATCATACAATCACAATCATACAATCACAATCATACAATCACAATCATACAATCACAATCATACAATCACAATCATACAATCACAATCATACAATCACAATCATACATTCAAATTCATGCAATCACATTCATACAATCACAATCATGCAATCACAATCATACAATCACAATCATACAATCACAATCATACAATCGCAATCATACAATTACAATCTCCCAAATACAATCTCCCAAATACAATCATACAATCACAATCATACAATCACAATCATACAATCACAATCATACAATCACAATCATACTATCACAATCATACAATCACAATCATACAATCACAACCATACAATCAGAATTATACAATCACAATCATAAAATCACAATCATACAATCACAATCATACAATCACAATCATACATTCAAAATCATGCAATCACAATCATACCATCGCAATCATACAATTACAATCTCCCAAATACAATCTCCCAAATACAATCTGCCAAATACAATCATACAATCACAATCATACAATCACAATCATACAATCACAATCATACAATCACAATTATGCAATCACAATCATACAATCGCATTCATACAACCACAATCATACAATCACAATCATACAATCACAATCATACAATCACAACCATACAATCACAATCATGCAATCACAATCATAAAATCATAATCATACAATCACAATCATACAATTACAATCATACAATCACAATCATGCAATCACAATCATACAATCACAATCATACTATCACAATCATACAATCACAATCATATAATCACAATCATACAATCACAATCATACAATCACAATCATACAATCAGAATCATACATTCAAAATCATGCAATCACAATCATACAATCACAATCATGCAATCACAATCATACAATCATAATCATACAATCACAATCATACAATCACAATCATACAATCACAACCATACAATCACAATCATGCAATCACAATCATACAATCACAATCATGCAATCACAATCATACAATCATAATCATACAATCACAATCATACAATCACAATCGTACAATCACAATCGTACAATCACAATCGCACAACCACAATCAGTCAATCACACTCATACAATCACAATCATACAATCACAATCATACAATCACAATCATACAATCACAATCATACTTTCACAATCATACAATCACAATCATACAATCACAATCATACAATCACAATCATACAATCACAATCATACAATCACAATCATACAATCACAATCATACAATCACAATCATACTTTCACAATCATACAATCACAATCATACAATCACAATCATACAATCACAGTCATACAATCACAGTCATACAATCACAATCATACTATCACAATCATACAATCACAATTATACAATCGCAATCATACAATCACAATCATACAATCGCAATCATACAATTACAATCTCCCAAATACAATCTCCCAAATACAATCAAACAATCACAATCATACAATCACAATCATACAATCACAATCATTCAATCACAATCATTCTATCACAATCATACAATCACAGTCATACAATCACAGTCATACAATCACAATCATACTATCACAATCATACAATCACAATCATACAATCACAATCATACAATCACAATCATAAAATCACAAAAATACAATCATAATCATACAATCACAATCATACAATCGCAATCATACAATCACAATCATACAATCATAATCATACAATCACAATCATACGATCGAAATCATACAATCACAATCATACCATCACAATCATACCATCACAATCATACAATCACAATCATACAATCATAATCATACAATTACAATCATACATCACAATCTAACAATCACAATCATACAATCGCAATCATACAATCACAATCATACAATCGCAATCATACAATTACAATCTCCCAAATACAATCTCCCAAATACAATCTGCCAAATACAATCATACAATCACAATCATACAGTCACAATCATACAATCATAATCATACAATTACAATCATACATCACAATCATACAATCACAATCATACAATCGCAATCATACAATCACAATCATACAATCGCAATCATACAATCACAATCATACAATCTCAATCATACAATCACAATCATACAATCACAATCATACAGTCACAATCATGCAATCACAATCATACAATCACAATCATACAATTGCAATCATACAATTACAATCTCCCAAGTACAATCTCCCAAATACAATCTCCCAAATACAATCATACAGTCACAATCATGCAATCACAATCATACAATCATAATCATACAATCACAATCATACAATCACAATCGTACAATCACAATCGTACAATCACAATCGCACAACCACAATCAGACAATCACAATCATACAATCACAATCATACAATCACAATCATAGAATCACAATCATACTTTCACAATCATACAATCACAATCATACAATCACAATCATACAATCACAGTCATACAATCACAGTCATACAATCACAATCATACTATCACAATCATACAATCACAATCATACAATCACAATCGTACAATCACAATCATACAATCACAAACATACAGTCACAATCATACAATCACAATCATACAATCACAATCATACAATCACAATCACAGAATCTCAATCATACAATCACAATCGCACAACCACAATCAGACAATCACAATCATACAATCACAATCGTACAATCACAATCGCACAACCACAATCAGTCAATCACACTCATACAATCACAATCATACAATCACAATCATACAATCACAATCATACAATCACAATCATACAATCACAATCATACAATCACAATCATACAATCACAATCATAAAATCACAAAAATACAATCATAATCATACAATCACAATCATACAATCGCAATCATACAATCACAATCATACAATCATAATCATACAATCACAATCATACGATCGAAATCATACAATCACAATCATACCATCACAATCATACCATCACAATCATACAATCACAATCATACAATCATAATCACACAATTACAATCATACATCACAATCATACAATCGCAATCATACAATCGCAATCATACAATCACAATCATACAATCGCAATCATAGAGTTACAATCTCCCAAATACAATCTCCCAAATACAATCTCCCAAATACAATCATACAATCACAATCATGCAGTCACAATCATACAATCACAATCATACTATCACAATCATACAATCACAATCATACAATCACAATCATACAATCACAATCATACAATTACAGTCATACATCGCAATCACACAATTACAATCATACATCACAATCATACAATCACAATCATACAATCGCAATCATACAGTCACAATCATACAATCGCAATCATACAATTACAATCTCCCAAATACAATCTCCCAAATACAATCTCCCAAATACAATCATACAATCACAATCATACAGTCACAATCATACAATCATAATCATACAATCGCAATCATACAATTACAATCTCCCAAATACAATCTCCCAAATACAATCATACAATCACAATCATACAATCACAATCATATAATCACAATCATACAATCACAATCATACAATCACAATCATACAATCACAATCATACAATCAGAATCATACATTCAAAATCATGCAATCACAATCATACAATCACAGTCATGCAATCACAATCATACAATCATAATCATACAATCACAATCATACAATCACAATCGTACAATCACAATAGTACAATCACAATCGCACAACCACAATCAGTCAATCACACTCATACAATCACAATCATACAATCACAATCATACAATCACAATCATACAATCACAATCATACAATCACAATCATACTTTCACAATCATACAATCACAATCATACAATCACAATCATACAATCACAATCATACAATCACAATCATACAATCACAATCATACAATCACAATCATACAATCACAATCATACAATCGCAATCATACAATCGCAATCATACAATCGCAATCATACAATCACAATCATAGAATCTCAATCATACAATCACAATCATACAATCATAATCATAGAATCACAATCATACTATCACAATCATACAATCACAATCATACAATCATAATCATACAATCGCAATCATACAATTACAATCTCCCAAATACAATCTCCCAAATACAATCTCCCAAATACAATCATACAATCACAATCATACAATCACAATCATACTTTCACAATCATACAATCACAATCATACAATCACAATCATACAATCACAGTCATACAATCACAGTCATACAATCATAATCATACAATTACAATCATACATCACAATCGTACAATCACAATTATACAATCGCAATCATACAATCACAATCATACAATCGCAATCATACAATTACAATCTCCCAAATACAATCTCCCAAATACAATCAAACAATCACAATCATACAATCACAATCATACAATCACAATCATTCAATCACAATCATTCTATCACAATCATACAATCACAGTCATACAATCACAGTCATACAATCACAATCATACTATCACAATCATACAATCACAATCATACAATCACAATCATAAAATCACAAAAATACAATCATAATCATACAATCACAATCATACAATCGCAATCATACAATCACAATCATACAATCATAATCATACAATCACAATCATACGATCGAAATCATACAATCACAATCATACCATCACAATCATACCATCACAATCATACAATCACAATCATACAATCATAATCATACAATTACAATCATACATCACAATCTAACAATCACAATCATACAATCGCAATCATACAATCACAATCATACAATCGCAATCATACAATTACAATCTCCCAAATACAATCTCCCAAATACAATCTGCCAAATACAATCATACAATCACAATCATACAGTCACAATCATACAATCATAATCATACAATTACAATCATACATCACAATCATACAATCACAATCATACAATCGCAATCATACAATCACAATCATACAATCGCAATCATACAATCACAATCATACAATCTCAATCATACAATCACAATCATACAATCACAATCATACAGTCACAATCATGCAATCACAATCATACAATCACAATCATACAATTGCAATCATACAATTACAATCTCCCAAATACAATCTCCCAAATACAATCTCCCAAATACAATCATACAGTCACAATCATGCAATCACAATCATACAATCATAATCATACAATCACAATCATACAATCACAATCGTACAATCACAATCGTACAATCACAATCGCACAACCACAATCAGACAATCACAATCATACAATCACAATCATACAATCACAATCATAGAATCACAATCATACTTTCACAATCATACAATCACAATCATACAATCACAATCATACAATCACAGTCATACAATCACAGTCATACAATCACAATCATACTATCACAATCATACAATCACAATCATACAATCACAATCGTACAATCACAATCATACAATCACAAACATACAGTCACAATCATACAATCACAATCATACAATCACAATCATACAATCACAATCACAGAATCTCAATCATACAATCACAATCGCACAACCACAATCAGACAATCACAATCATACAATCACAATCGTACAATCACAATCGCACAACCACAATCAGTCAATCACACTCATACAATCACAATCATACAATCACAATCATACAATCACAATCATAGAATCACAATCATACTTTCACAATCATACAATCACAATCATACAATCACAATCATACAATCACAATCATACAATCACAATCATACAATCACAATCATACAATCACAATCATACAATCACAATCATACAATCACAATCATACAATCGCAATCATACAATCACAATCATAGAATCTCAATCATACAATCACAATCATACAATCATAATCATACAATTACAATCATACAATCACAATCATACCATCACAATCATACCATCACAATCATACAATCACAATCATACAATCATAATCATACAATTACAATCATACATCACAATCATACAATCACAATCATACAATCGCAATCATACAATCACAATCATACAATCGCAATCATACAATTACAATCTCCCAAATACAATCTCTCAAATGCAATCTCCCAAATACAATCATACAATCACAATCATACAATCAAAATCATACAATCATAATCACACAATTACAATCATACATCACAATCATACAATCGCAATCATACAATCGCAATCATACAATCACAATCATACAATCGCAATCATAGAGTTACAATCTCCCAAATACAATCTCCCAAATACAATCTCCCAAATACAATCATACAATCACAATCATGCAGTCACAATCATACAATCACAATCATACTATCACAATCATACAATCACAATCATACAATCACAATCATACAATCACAATCATACAATTACAGTCATACATCGCAATCACACAATTACAATCATACATCACAATCATACAATCACAATCATACAATCGCAATCATACAGTCACAATCATACAATCGCAATCATACAATTACAATCTCCCAAATACAATCTCCCAAATACAATCTCCCAAATACAATCATACAATCACAATCATACAGTCACAATCATACAATCATAATCATACAATCGCAATCATACAATTACAATCTCCCAAATACAATCTCCCAAATACAATCATACAATCACAATCATACAATCACAATCATATAATCACAATCATACAATCACAATCATACAATCACAATCATACAATCACAATCATACAATCAGAATCATACATTCAAAATCATGCAATCACAATCATACAATCACAGTCATGCAATCACAATCATACAATCATAATCATACAATCACAATCATACAATCACAATCGTACAATCACAATAGTACAATCACAATCGCACAACCACAATCAGTCAATCACACTCATACAATCACAATCATACAATCACAATCATACAATCACAATCATACAATCACAATCATACTTTCACAATCATACAATCACAATCATACAATCACAATCATACAATCACAATCATACAATCACAATCATACAATCACAATCATACAATCACAATCATACAATCGCAATCATACAATCGCAATCATACAATCGCAATCATACAATCGCAATCATACAATCACAATCATAGAATCTCAATCATACAATCACAATCATACAATCATAATCATACAATCACAATCATACTATCACAATCATACAATCACAATCATACAATCATAATCATACAATCGCAATCATACAATTACAATCTCCCAAATACAATCTCCCAAATACAATCTCCCAAATACAATCATACAATCACAATCATACAATCACAATCATACTTTCACAATCATACAATCACAATCATACAATCACAATCATACAATCACAGTCATACAATCACAGTCATACAATCATAATCATACAATTACAATCATACATCACAATCGTACAATCACAATTATACAATCGCAATCATACAATCACAATCATACAATCGCAATCATACAATTACAATCTCCCAAATACAATCTCCCAAATACAATCAAACAATCACAATCATACAATCACAATCATACAATCACAATCATTCAATCACAATCATTCTATCACAATCATACAATCACAATCATACAATCATAATTATACAATTACAATCATACATCACAATCATACAATCACAATCATACAATCACAATCATACAATCACAGTCATACAATCACAGTCATACAATCACAATCATACTATCACAATCATACAATCACAATCGTACAATCACAATCGTACAATCACAATCGTACAATCACAATCGTACAATCACAATCATACAATCACAATCATACAATCACAATCATACAATCACAATCATACAATCACAATCATACAATCACAATCATACAATCACAATCATACAATCACAATCATACAATCACAATCATACAATCACAATCATACAATCACAATCATACAATCACATTCATACAATCGCAAGCATACAATCACAATCATACAATCTCAATCATACAATCACAATCATACAATCATAATCATACAATTACAATCATACATCACAATCATACAATCACAATCATACAATCGCAATCACACAATTACAATATCCCAAATACAATCTCCCAAATACAATCATACAATCACAATCATACAATCACAATCATACAATCACAATCATACAATCACAATCATACAATCACAATCATACAATCGCATTCATACAATCGCAATCATACAATCACAATCATACAATCGCAATCATGCAATTACAATCTCCCAAATACAATCTCCCAAATACAATCACCCAAATACAATCATACAATCACAATCATACAATCATAATCATACAATCACAATCATACAATCACAACCATACAATCACAATCATACTATCACAATCATACAATCACAATCATACAATCACAATCATACAATCACAATCATACAATCACAATCATACAATCACAATCATACAATCACAATCATACATTCAAATTCATGCAATCACAATCATACAATCACAATCATGCAATCACAATCATACAATCATAATCATACAATCACAATCATACAATCACAATCGTACAATCACAATCGTACAATCACAATCGCACAACCACAATCAGACAATCACAATCATACAATCACAATCATACAATCACAATCATACAATGACAATCATACAATCACAATCATGCAATCACAATCATACAATCATATTCATACAACCACAATCATACAATCACAATCGTACATTCACAATCGCACAATCACAAACGCACAACCACAATCAGACAATCACACTCATACAATCACAATCATACAATCACAATCATACAGTCACAATCATAACATCACAATCATACAATCGCAAACATACAATCGCAATCATACAATCACAATCATACAATCGCAATCATACAATCACAATCATACAATCGCAATCATACAATCACAATCATACAATCGCAATCATACAATTACAATCTCCGAAATACAATCCCCCAAATACAATCATACAATCACAATCATACAATCACAATCATACAATCACAATCATACAATCACAGTCATACAATCATAATCATACAATCACAATCATACTTTCACAATCATACAATCACAATCATACAATCACAATCATACAATCTCAATCATACAATCACAATCATACAATCACAATCATACAATCATAATCATACAATCACAATCATACTTTCACAATCATACAATCACAATCATACAATCACAATCATACAATCACAATCATACAATCACATTCATACAATCGCAAGCATACAATCACAATCATACAATCTCAATCATACAATCACAATCATACAATCATAATCATACAATTACAATCATACATCACAATCATACAATCACAATCATACAATCGCAATCACACAATTACAATATCCCAAATACAATCTCCCAAATACAATCATACAATCACAATCATACAATCACAATCATACAATCACAATCATACAATCACAATCATACAATCACAATCATACAATCACAATCATACAATCACAATCATACATTCAAATTCATGCAATCACAATCATACAATCACAATCATGCAATCACAATCATGCAATCACAATCATACAATCATAATCATACAATCACAATCATACAATCACAATCGTACAATCACAATCGTACAATCACAATCGCACAACCACAATCAGACAATCACAATCATACAATCACAATCATACAATCACAATCATACAATCACAATCATACAATCACAATCATGCAATCACAATCATACAATCATATTCATACAACCACAATCATACAATCACAATCGTACATTCACAATCGCACAATCACAAACGCACAACCACAATCAGACAATCACACTCATACAATCACAATCATACAATCACAATCATACAGTCACAATCATAACATCACAATCATACAATCGCAAACATACAATCGCAATCATACAATCACAATCATACAATCTCAATCATACAATCACAATCATACAATCATAATCATACAATCACAATCATACTTTCACAATCATACAATCACAATCATACAATCACAATCATACAATCACAATCACACAATCACAATCATACAATCACAATCATACAATCATAATCATACAATCACAATCATACTTTCACAATCATACAATCACAATCATACAATCACAATCATACAATCACAATCATACAACCACAATCATACAATCACAATCATACAATCACAATCATACAATCACAATCATACAATCACAATCATACAATCGCAATCATACAATCGCAATCATACAATCACAATCATACAATCACAATCATACAATCACAATCATACAACCACAATCAGACAATCACAATCATTCATTCAAATTCATGCAATCACAATCATACAATCACAATCATGCAATCACAATCATGCAATCACAATCATACAATCATAATCATACAATCACAATCATACAATCACAATCGTACAATCACAATCGTACAATCACAATCGCACAACCACAATCAGACAATCACAATCATACAATCACAATCATACAATCACAATCATACAATCACATTCATACAATCGCAAGCATACAATCACAATCATACAATCTCAATCATACAATCACAATCATACAATCATAATCATACAATTACAATCATACATCACAATCATACAATCACAATCATACAATCGCAATCACACAATTACAATATCCCAAATACAATCTCCCAAATACAATCATACAATCACAATCATACAATCACAATCATACAATCACAATCATACAATCACAATCATACAATCACAATCATACAATCACAATCATACAATCACAATCATACAATCGCATTCATACAATCGCAATAATACAATCACAATCATACAATCGCAATCATGCAATTACAATCTCCCAAATACAATCTCCCAAATACAATCACCCAAATACAATCATACAATCACAATCATACAATCATAATCATACAATCACAATCATACAATCACAATCATACAATCACAATCATACTATCACAATCATACAATCACAATCATACAATCACAATCATACAATCACAATCATACAATCACAATCATACAATCACAATCATACAATCACAATCATACAATCACAATCGTACAATCACAATCGTACAATCACAATCGCACAAACACAATCAGACAATCACAATCATACAATCACAATCATACAATCACAATCATACAATCACAATCATAGAATCACAATCATACTTTCACAATCATACAATCACAATCATACAATCACAATCATACAATCACAGTCATACAATCACAGTCATACAATCACAATCGTAACATCACAATCATACAATCGCGAACATACAATCACAATCATACAATCACAATCATACAATCACAATTATGCAATCACAATCATACAATCGCATTCATACAATCACAATCATACAATCACAATCATACAATCACAATCATACAATCACAATCATACAATCACAATCATACAATCACAATCATACAATCACAATTATGCAATCACAATCATACAATCGCATTCATACAATCGCAATCATACAATCACAATCATACAATCACAATCATACAATCACAATCATAAAATCACAAAAATACAATCATAAGCATACAATCACAATCATACAATCGCAATCATACAATCTCAATCATACAACCATAATCATACAATCACAATCGTACAATCACAATCGTACAATCACAATCGTACAATCACAATCGCACAACCACAATCAGACAATCACAATCATACAATCACAATCATACAATCACAATCATACAATCACAATCATACAACCATAATCGTACAATCACAATCATACAATCACAATCATACAATCACAATCATACAGGCACAATCATAACATCACAATCATACAATCGCAAACATACAATCGCAATCATACAATCACAATCATACAATTTCAATCATACAATCACAATCATACAATCATAATCATACAATTACAATCATACATCACAATCATACAATCACAATCATACAATCGCAATCATACAATCACAATCATACAATCGCAATCATACAATCACAATCATACAATCTCAATCATACAATCACAATCATACAATCATAATCATACAATTACAATCATACATCACAATCATACAATCACAATCATACAATCGCAATCATACAATCACAATCATACAATCGCAATCATACAATTACAATCTCCGAAATACAATCCCCCAAATACAATCATACAATCACAATCATACAATCACAATCATACAATCACAATCATACAATCACAATCATACAATCATAATCATACAATCACAACCATACTTTCACAATCATACAATCACAATCATACAATCACAATCCTACAATCACAATCACACAATCACAATCATACAATCACAATCATACAATCATAATCATACAACCACAATCATACTTTCACAATCATACAATCACAATCATACAATCACAATCATACAATCACAATCATACAATCACAATCATACAACCACAATCATACAATCACAATCATACAATCACAATCATACAATCACAATCATACAATCGCAATCATACAATCGCAATCATACAATCGCAATCATACAATCACAATCATACAATATCAATCATACAATCACAATCATACAACCACAATCAGACAATCACAATCATGCAATAACAATCATACAATCACAATTATGCAATCACAATCATACAATCGCAATCATACAATCACAATCATACAATCATAATCATACAATCGCAATCATACGATCGCAATCATACAATCACAATCATACCATCACAATCATACAATCACAATCATACAATCATAATCATACAATTACAATCATACATCACAATCATACAATCACAATCATACAATCGCAATCATACAATCACAATCATACAATAGCAATCATACAATTACAATCTCCCAAATACAATCTCCCAAATACAATCTCCCAAATACAATCATACAGTCACAATCATGCAATCACAATCATACAATCATAATCATACAATCACAATCATACAATCACAATCGTACAATCACAATCGTACAATCACAATCGCACAAACACAATCAGACAATCACAATCATACAATCACAATCATAAAATCACAATCATAGAATCACAATCATACTTTCACAATCATACAATCACAATCATACAATCACAATCATACAATCACAGTCATACAATCACAGTCATACAATCACAATCATACTATCACAATCATACAATCACAATCATACAATCACAATCGTACAATCACAATCGTACAATCACAATCGCACAACCACAATCAGACAATCACAATCATACAATCACAATCATACAATCACAATCATACAATCACAATCATAGAATCACAATCATAATTTCACAATCATACAATCACAATCATACAATCACAATCATACAATCACAATCGTACAATCACAATCATACAATCACAGACATACAGTCACAAGCATACAATCACAATCATACAATCACAATCATACAATCACAATCACAGAATCACAATCATACAATCACAATCGCACAACCGCAATCAGACAATCACAATCATACAATCACAATCATACAATCACAATCATACAATCACAATCATACAATCACAATCATGCAATCACAATCATACAATCATATTCATACAACCACAATCATACAATCACAATCGTACATTCACAATCGTACAATCACAAACGCACAACCACAATCAGACAATCACACTCATACAATCACAATCATACAATCACAATCGTAACATCACAATCATACAATCGCAAACATACAATCACAATCATACAATCACAATCATACAATCACAATTATGCAATCACAATCATACAATCGCATTCATACAATCACAATCATACAATCACAATCATACAATCACAATCATACAATCACAATCATACAATCACAATCATACAATCACAATCATACAATCACAATTATGCAATCACAATCATACAATCGCATTCATACAATCGCAATCATACAATCACAATCATACAATCACAATCATACAATCACAATCATAAAATCACAAAAATACAATCATAAACATACAATCACAATCATACAATCGCAATCATACAATCACAATCATACAACCATAATCATACAATCAGAATCATACGATCGCAATCATACAATCACAATCATACCATCACAATCATACCATGACAATCATACAATCACAATCATACAATCATAATCATACAATTACAATCATACATCACAATCATACAATCACAATCATACAATCGCAATCATACAATCACAATCATACAATCACAATTATGCAATCACAATCATACAATCGCATTCATACAATCACAATCATACAATCACAATCATACAATCACAATCATACAATCACAATCATACAATCACAATTATGCAATCACAATCATACAGTCGCATTCATACAATCGCAATCATACAATCACAATCATACAATCACAATCATACAATCACAATCATAAAATCACAAAAATACAATCATAAACATTCAATCACAATCGTACAATCACAATCATACAATCACAATCATACAATCATAATCATACAATCACAATCATACGATCGCAATCATACAATCACAATCATACCATCACAATCATACCATGACAATCATACAATCACAATCATACAATCATAATCATACAATTACAATCATACATCACAATCATAAAATCACAATCATACAATCGCAATCATACAATCACAATCATACAATCGCAATCATACAATCACAATTATGCAATCACATTCATACAATCGCATTCATACAATCGCAATCATACAATCACAATCATACAATCACAATCATACAATCACAATCATAAAATCACAATCGTACAATCACAATCGCACAAACACAATCAGACAATCACAATCATACAATCACAATCATACAATCACAATCATAGAATCACAATCATACTTTCACAATCATACAATCACAATCATACAATCACAATCATACAATCACAGTCATACAATCACAGTCATACAATCACAATCATACTATCACAATCATACAATCACAATCATACAATCACAATCGTACAATCACAATCGTACAATCACAATCGCACAACCACAATCAGACAATCACAATCATACAATCACAATCATACAATCACAATCATAGAATCACAATCATACTTTCACAATCATACAATCACAATCATACAATCACAATCGTACAATCACAATCATACAATCACAGACATACAGTCACAAGCAAACAATCACAATCATACAATCACAATCATACAATCACAATCACAGAATCACAATCATACAATCACAATCGCACAACCACAATCAGACAATCACAATCATACAATCACAATCATACAATCACAATCATACAATCACAATCATACAATCACAATCATGCAATCACAATCATACAATCATATTCATACAACCACAATCATACAATCACAATCGTACATTCACAATCGTACAATCACAAACGCACAACCACAATCAGACAATCACACTCATACAATCACAATCATACAATCACAATCGTAACATCACAATCATACAATCGCAAACATACAATCACAATCATACAATCACAATCATTCAATCACAATTATGCAATCACAATCATACAATCGCATTCATACAATCACAATCATACAATCACAATCATACAATCACAATCATAAAATCACAATCATACAATCACAATCATACAATCACAATTATGCAATCACAATCATACAATCGCATTCATACAATCGCAATCATACAATCACAATCATACAATCACAATCATACAATCACAATCATACAATCATAATCATACAATCACAATCATACGATCGCAATCATACAATCACAATCATACCATCACAATCATACCATGACAATCATACAATCACAATCATACAATCATAATCATACAATTACAATCATACATCACAATCATAAAATCACAATCATACAATCGCAATCATACAATCACAATCATACAATCGCAATCATACAATCACAATTATGCAATCACATTCATACAATCGCATTCATACAATCGCAATCATACAATCACAATCATACAATCACAATCATACAATCACAATCATAAAATCACAAAAATACAATCATAATCATACAATCACAATCATACAATCGCAATCATACAATCACAATCATACAATCATAATCCTACAATCACAATCATACGATCGCAATCATACAATCACAATCATACAATCTCAATCATACAATCACAATCATACAATCGCAATCATGCAATTACAATCTCCCAAATACAATCTCCCAAATACAATCTCCCAAATACAATCACACAATCACAATCATACAATCACAATCATACAATCACAATCATTCAATCACAATCATACTATCACAATCGTACAATCACAATCGTACAATCACAATCGTACAATCACAATCGCACAACCACAATCAGACAATCACAATCATACAATCACAATCATACAATCACAATCATACAATCACAATCATACTTTCACAATCATACAATCACAATCATACAATCACAATCACTCAATCACTATCATACTATCACAATCATACAATCACTATCATACAATCACAATCATACAATCACAATCATACAATCACAATCACTCAATCACAATCATACTATCACAATCATACAATCACTATCATACAATCACAATCATACAATCACAATCATACAATCACAATCATACAATCACAATCATACAATCACAATCATACAATCGCAAGCATACAATCACAATCATACAATCTCAATCATACAATCACAATCATACAATCATAATCATACAATTACAGTCATACATCGCAATCATACAATCACAATCATACAATCGCAATCATACAATCACAATCATACAATCTCAATCATACAATCACAATCATACAATCGCAATCATGCAATTACAATCTCCCAAATACAATCTCCCAAATACAATCTCCCAAATACAATCTCCCAAATACAATCACACAATCACAATCATACAATCACAATCATACAATCACAATCATTCAATCACAATCATACTATCACAATCGTACAATCACAATCATACAATCTCAATCATACAATCACAATCATACAATCGCAATCATGCAATTACAATCTCCCAAATACAATCTCCCAAATACAATCTCCCAAATACAATCTCCCAAATACAATCACACAATCACAATCATACAATCACAATCATACAATCACAATCATTCAATCACAATCATACTATCACAATCGTACAATCACAATCATACAATCTCAATCATACAATCACAATCATACAATCGCAATCATGCAATTACAATCTCCCAAATACAATCTCCCAAATACAATCTCCCAAATACAATCTCCCAAATACAATCACACAATCACAATCATACAATCACAATCATACAATCACAATCATTCAATCACAATCATACTATCACAATCGTACAATCACAATCGTACAATCACAATCGTACAATCACAATCGCACAACCACAATCAGACAATCACAATCATACAATCACAATCATACAATCACAATCATACAATCACAATCATACTTTCACAATCATACTATCACAATCATACAATCACAATCATACAATCACAGTCATACAATAACAATCATACAATCACAATCATACAATCACAATTATGCAATCACAATCATACAATCGCATTCATACAATCGCAATCATACAATCACAATCATACAATCACAATCACACAATCACAATCATACAATCACAATCATGAAATCACAAAAATACAATCATAATCATACAATCACAATCATACAATCGCAATCATACAATCACAATCATACAATCATAATCATACAATCACAATCAGACGATCGCAATCATACAATCACAACCATACCATCACAATCATACCATCACAATTATACAATCACAATCATACAATCGCAATCATACAATCACAATCATACAACCGCAATCATACAATTACAATCTCCCAAATGCAATCTCCCAAATACAATCTCCCAAATACAATCATACAATCACAATCATACAATCACAATCATACAATCATAATCATACAATTACAATCATACATCACAATCATACAATCGCAATCATACAATCGCAATCATACCATCACAATCATACAATCGCAATCATACAATTACAATCTCCCAAATACAATCATACAATCACAATCATACAATCACAATCATACAATCACAATCATACAATCACAATCATACAATTACAATCATACAATCACAATCATACAATCACAATCATACAATCACAATCATACATTCAAAATCATGCAATCACAATCATACAATCACAATCATGCAATCACAATCATACAATCATAATCATACAATCACAATCATACAATCACAATCGTACAATCACAATCGTACAATCACAATCGCACAACCACAATCAGACAATCACAATAATACAATCACAAACATACAATCACAATCATACAATCACAAAAATACAATCATAATCATACAATCACAATCATAAAATCGCAATCGTACAATCACAATCATACAATCATAATCATACAATCACAATCATACAGATCGCAATCATACAATCACAATCATACCATCACAATCATACAATCACAATCATACAATCATAATCATACAATCGCAATCGTACAATCACAATCGTACAATCACAATCGCACAGCCACAATCAGTCAATCACACTCATACAATCACAATCATACAATCACAATCATACAATCGCAATCATACAATCACAATCATACTTTCACAATCATACAATCACAATCATACAATCACAATCATACAATCACAATCATACAATCACAATCATACAATCACAATCATACAATCACAATCATACAATCACAATCATACAATCGCAATCATACAATCACAATCATAGAATCTCAATCATACAATCACAATCATACAATCCTAATCATACAATTACAATCATACAATCACAATCATACAATCACAATCATACAATCACAATCATACAATCACAATTATGCAATCAAATTCATACAATCGCATTCATACAATCGCAATCATACAATCACAATCATACAATCACAATCATACAATCACAATCATAAAATCACAAAAATACAATCACAATCATACAATTACAATATCCCAAATACAATCTCCCAAATACAATCATACAATCACAATCATACAATCACAATCATACAATCACAATCATACAATCACAATCATACAATCACAATCATACAATCACAATCATACAATCACAATCATAAAATCCCAATCATACAATCGCAATCATACAATCACAATCATACAATCGCAATCATGCAATTACAATCTCCCAAATACAATCTCCCAAATACAATCACCCAAATACAATCATACAATCACAATCATACAATCATAATCATACAATCACAATCATACAATCACAATCATACAATCACAATCATACTATCACAATCATACAATCACAATCATACAATCACAATCATACAATCACAATCATACAATCACAATCATACAATCACAATCATACAATCACAATCATACAATCACAATCATACAATCACAATCATACAATCACAATCATACATTCAAATTCATGCAATCACAATCATACAATCACAATCATGCAATCACAATCATACAGTCACAATCATAACATCACAATCATACAATCGCAAACATACAATCGCAATCATACAATCACAATCATACAATCTCAATCATACAATCACAATCATACAATCATAATCATACAATTACAATCATACATCACAATCATACAATCACAATCATACAATCGCAATCATACAATCACAATCATACAATCGCAATCATACAATCACAATCATACAATCACAGTCATAAAATCATAATCATACAATCACAATCATACTTTCACAATCATACAATCACAATCATACAATCACAATCATACAATCTCAATCATACAATCACAATCATACAATCACAATCATACAATCATAATCATACAATCACAATCATACTTTCACAATCATACAATCACAATCATACAATCACAATCATACAATCACAATCATGCAATCACATTCATACAATCGCAAGCATACAATCACAATCATACAATCTCAATCATACAATCACAATCATACAATCATAATCATACAATTACAATCATACATCACAATCATACAATCACAATCATACAATCGCAATCACACAATTACAATATCCCAAATACAATCTCCCAAATACAATCATACAATCACAATCATACAATCACAATCATACAATCACAATCATGCAATCACAATCATACAATCATATTCATACAACCACAATCATACAATCACAATCGTACATTCACAATCGTACAATCACAAACGCACAACCACAATCAGACAATCACACTCATACAATCACAATCATACAATCACAATCGTAACATCACAATCATACAATCGCAAACATACAATCACAATCATACAATCACAATCATACAATCACAATTATGCAATCACAATCATACAATCGCATTCATACAATCACAATCATACAATCACAATCATACAATCACAATCATACAATCACAATCATACAATCACAATCATACAATCACAATTATGCAATCACAATCATACAATCGCATTCATACAATCGCAATCATACAATCACAATCATACAATCACAATCATACAATCACAATCATAAAATCACAAAAATACAATCATAAACATACAATCACAATCATACAATCGCAATCATACAATCACAATCATACAACCATAATCATACAATCAGAATCATACGATCGCAATCATACAATCACAATCATACCATCACAATCATACCATGACAATCATACAATCACAATCATACAATCATAATCATACAATTACAATCATACATCACAATCATACAATCACAATCATACAATCGCAATCATACAATCACAATCATACAATCACAATTATGCAATCACAATCATACAATCGCATTCATACAATCACAATCATACAATCACAATCATACAATCACAATCATACAATCACAATCATACAATCACAATTATGCAATCACAATCATACAGTCGCATTCATACAATCGCAATCATACAATCACAATCATACAATCACAATCATACAATCACAATCATAAAATCACAAAAATACAATCATAAACATTCAATCACAATCGTACAATCACAATCATACAATCACAATCATACAATCATAATCATACAATCACAATCATACGATCGCAATCATACAATCACAATCATACCATCACAATCATACCATGACAATCATACAATCACAATCATACAATCATAATCATACAATTACAATCATACATCACAATCATAAAATCACAATCATACAATCGCAATCATACAATCACAATCATACAATCGCAATCATACAATCACAATTATGCAATCACATTCATACAATCGCATTCATACAATCGCAATCATACAATCACAATCATACAATCACAATCATACAATCACAATCATAAAATCACAATCGTACAATCACAATCGCACAAACACAATCAGACAATCACAATCATACAATCACAATCATACAATCACAATCATAGAATCACAATCATACTTTCACAATCATACAATCACAATCATACAATCACAATCATACAATCACAGTCATACAATCACAGTCATACAATCACAATCATACTATCACAATCATACAATCACAATCATACAATCACAATCGTACAATCACAATCGTACAATCACAATCGCACAACCACAATCAGACAATCACAATCATACAATCACAATCATACAATCACAATCATAGAATCACAATCATACTTTCACAATCATACAATCACAATCATACAATCACAATCGTACAATCACAATCATACAATCACAGACATACAGTCACAAGCAAACAATCACAATCATACAATCACAATCATACAATCACAATCACAGAATCACAATCATACAATCACAATCGCACAACCACAATCAGACAATCACAATCATACAATCACAATCATACAATCACAATCATACAATCACAATCATACAATCACAATCATGCAATCACAATCATACAATCATATTCATACAACCACAATCATACAATCACAATCGTACATTCACAATCGTACAATCACAAACGCACAACCACAATCAGACAATCACACTCATACAATCACAATCATACAATCACAATCGTAACATCACAATCATACAATCGCAAACATACAATCACAATCATACAATCACAATCATTCAATCACAATTATGCAATCACAATCATACAATCGCATTCATACAATCACAATCATACAATCACAATCATACAATCACAATCATAAAATCACAATCATACAATCACAATCATACAATCACAATTATGCAATCACAATCATACAATCGCATTCATACAATCGCAATCATACAATCACAATCATACAATCACAATCATACAATCACAATCATACAATCATAATCATACAATCACAATCATACGATCGCAATCATACAATCACAATCATACCATCACAATCATACCATGACAATCATACAATCACAATCATACAATCATAATCATACAATTACAATCATACATCACAATCATAAAATCACAATCATACAATCGCAATCATACAATCACAATCATACAATCGCAATCATACAATCACAATTATGCAATCACATTCATACAATCGCATTCATACAATCGCAATCATACAATCACAATCATACAATCACAATCATACAATCACAATCATAAAATCACAAAAATACAATCATAATCATACAATCACAATCATACAATCGCAATCATACAATCACAATCATACAATCATAATCCTACAATCACAATCATACGATCGCAATCATACAATCACAATCATACAATCTCAATCATACAATCACAATCATACAATCGCAATCATGCAATTACAATCTCCCAAATACAATCTCCCAAATACAATCTCCCAAATACAATCACACAATCACAATCATACAATCACAATCATACAATCACAATCATTCAATCACAATCATACTATCACAATCGTACAATCACAATCGTACAATCACAATCGTACAATCACAATCGCACAACCACAATCAGACAATCACAATCATACAATCACAATCATACAATCACAATCATACAATCACAATCATACTTTCACAATCATACAATCACAATCATACAATCACAATCACTCAATCACTATCATACTATCACAATCATACAATCACTATCATACAATCACAATCATACAATCACAATCATACAATCACAATCACTCAATCACAATCATACTATCACAATCATACAATCACTATCATACAATCACAATCATACAATCACAATCATACAATCACAATCATACAATCACAATCATACAATCACAATCATACAATCGCAAGCATACAATCACAATCATACAATCTCAATCATACAATCACAATCATACAATCATAATCATACAATTACAGTCATACATCGCAATCATACAATCACAATCATACAATCGCAATCATACAATCACAATCATACAATCTCAATCATACAATCACAATCATACAATCGCAATCATGCAATTACAATCTCCCAAATACAATCTCCCAAATACAATCTCCCAAATACAATCTCCCAAATACAATCACACAATCAAAATCATACAATCACAATCATACAATCACAATCATTCAATCACAATCATACTATCACAATCGTACAATCACAATCATACAATCTCAATCATACAATCACAATCATACAATCGCAATCATGCAATTACAATCTCCCAAATACAATCTCCCAAATACAATCTCCCAAATACAATCTCCCAAATACAATCACACAATCACAATCATACAATCACAATCATACAATCACAATCATTCAATCACAATCATACTATCACAATCGTACAATCACAATCGTACAATCACAATCGTACAATCACAATCGCACAACCACAATCAGACAATCACAATCATACAATCACAATCATACAATCACAATCATACAATCACAATCATACTTTCACAATCATACTATCACAATCATACAATCACAATCATACAATCACAGTCATACAATAACAATCATACAATCACAATCATACAATCACAATTATGCAATCACAATCATACAATCGCATTCATACAATCGCAATCATACAATCACAATCATACAATCACAATCACACAATCACAATCATACAATCACAATCATGAAATCACAAAAATACAATCATAATCATACAATCACAATCATACAATCGCAATCATACAATCACAATCATACAATCATAATCATACAATCACAATCAGACGATCGCAATCATACAATCACAACCATACCATCACAATCATACCATCACAATTATACAATCACAATCATACAATCGCAATCATACAATCACAATCATACAATCGCAATCATACAATTACAATCTCCCAAATGCAATCTCCCAAATACAATCTCCCAAATACAATCATACAATCACAATCATACAATCACAATCATACAATCATAATCATACAATTACAATCATACATCACAATCATACAATCGCAATCATACAATCGCAATCATACCATCACAATCATACAATCGCAATCATACAATTACAATCTCCCAAATACAATCATACAATCACAATCATACAATCACAATCATACAATCACAATCATACAATCACAATCATACAATTACAATCATACAATCACAATCATACAATCACAATCATACAATCACAATCATACATTCAAAATCATGCAATCACAATCATACAATCACAATCATGCAATCACAATCATACAATCATAATCATACAATCACAATCATACAATCACAATCGTACAATCACAATCGTACAATCACAATCGCACAACCACAATCAGACAATCACAATAATACAATCACAAACATACAATCACAATCATACAATCACAAAAATACAATCATAATCATACAATCACAATCATAAAATCGCAATCGTACAATCACAATCATACAATCATAATCATACAATCACAATCATACAGATCGCAATCATACAATCACAATCATACCATCACAATCATACAATCACAATCATACAATCATAATCATACAATCGCAATCGTACAATCACAATCGTACAATCACAATCGCACAGCCACAATCAGTCAATCACACTCATACAATCACAATCATACAATCACAATCATACAATCGCAATCATACAATCACAATCATACTTTCACAATCATACAATCACAATCATACAATCACAATCATACAATCACAATCATACAATCACAATCATACAATCACAATCATACAATCACAATCATACAATCACAATCATACAATCGCAATCATACAATCACAATCATAGAATCTCAATCATACAATCACAATCATACAATCCTAATCATACAATTACAATCATACAATCACAATCATACAATCACAATCATACAATCACAATCATACAATCACAATTATGCAATCAAATTCATACAATCGCATTCATACAATCGCAATCATACAATCACAATCATACAATCACAATCATACAATCACAATCATAAAATCACAAAAATACAATCACAATCATACAATCGCAATCATACAATTACAATCTCCCAAATACAATCTCCCAAATACAATCATACAATCACAACCATACAATCACAATCATACAATCATAATCATACAATTACAATCATACATCACAATCATACAACCGCGATCATACAATCGCAAACATACAATCACAATCATACAATCGCAATCATACAGTTACAATCTCCCAAATACAATCTCCCAAATACAATCTCCCAAATACAATCATGCAATCACAATCATACAGTCACAATCATACAATCACAATCACACTATCACAATCATACAATCACAATCATACAATCACAATCATACAATCACAATCATACAATCGCAATCATACAATCACAATCATACAATCGCAATCATACAATTACAATCTCCCAAATACAATCTCCCAAATACAATCTCCCAAATACAATCATACAATCACAATCATACAGTCACAATCATACAATCATAATCATACAATTACAATCATACATCACAATCATACAATCACAATCATACAATCGCAATCATACAATCACAATCATACAATCGCAATCATACATTTACAATCTCCCAAATACAATCTCCCAAATACAATCTCCCAAATACAATCATACAATCACAATCATACAATCACAATCATACAATCACAATCACTCAATCACCATCATACTATCACAATCATACAATCACAATCATACAATCACAATCATACAATCACAATCATACAATCACAATCATGCAATCACAATCATACAATCATATTCATACAACCACAATCATACAATCACAATCGTACATTCACAATCGCACAATCACAAACGCACAACCACAATCAGACAATCACACTCATACAATCACAATCATACAATCACAATCATACAGTCACAATCATAACATCACAATCATACAATCGCAAACATACAATCGCAATCATACAATCACAATCATACAATCTCAATCATACAATCACAATCATACAATCATAATCATACAATTACAATCATACATCACAATCATACAATCACAATCATACAATCGCAATCATACAATCACAATCATACAATCGCAATCATACAATCACAATCATACAATCACAGTCATAAAATCATAATCATACAATCACAATCATACTTTCACAATCATACAATCACAATCATACAATCACAATCATACAATCTCAATCATACAATCACAATCATACAATCACAATCATACAATCATAATCATACAATCACAATCATACTTTCACAATCATACAATCACAATCATACAATCACAATCATACAATCACAATCATGCAATCACATTCATACAATCGCAAGCATACAATCACAATCATACAATCTCAATCATACAATCACAATCATACAATCATAATCATACAATTACAATCATACATCACAATCATACAATCACAATCATACAATCGCAATCACACAATTACAATATCCCAAATACAATCTCCCAAATACAATCATACAATCACAATCATACAATCACAATCATACAATCACAATCATACAATCACAATCATACAATCACAATCATACAATCACAATCATACAATCACAATCATAAAATCCCAATCATACAATCGCAATCATACAATCACAATCATACAATCGCAATCATGCAATTACAATCTCCCAAATACAATCTCCCAAATACAATCACCCAAATACAATCATACAATCACAATCATACAATCATAATCATACAATCACAATCATACAATCACAATCATACAATCACAATCATACTATCACAATCATACAATCACAATCATACAATCACAATCATACAATCACAATCATACAATCACAATCATACAATCACAATCATACAATCACAATCATACAATCACAATCATACAATCACAATCATACAATCACAATCATACATTCAAATTCATGCAATCACAATCATACAATCACAATCATGCAATCACAATCATACAGTCACAATCATAACATCACAATCATACAATCGCAAACATACAATCGCAATCATACAATCACAATCATACAATCTCAATCATACAATCACAATCATACAATCATAATCATACAATTACAATCATACATCACAATCATACAATCACAATCATACAATCGCAATCATACAATCACAATCATACAATCGCAATCATACAATCACAATCATACAATCACAGTCATAAAATCATAATCATACAATCACAATCATACTTTCACAATCATACAATCACAATCATACAATCACAATCATACAATCTCAATCATACAATCACAATCATACAATCACAATCATACAATCATAATCATACAATCACAATCATACTTTCACAATCATACAATCACAATCATACAATCACAATCATACAATCACAATCATGCAATCACATTCATACAATCGCAAGCATACAATCACAATCATACAATCTCAATCATACAATCACAATCATACAATCATAATCATACAATTACAATCATACATCACAATCATACAATCACAATCATACAATCGCAATCACACAATTACAATATCCCAAATACAATCTCCCAAATACAATCATACAATCACAATCATACAATCACAATCATACAATCACAATCATACAATCACAATCATACAATCACAATCATACAATCACAATCATACAATCACAATCATAAAATCGCAATCATACAATCGCAATCATACAATCACAATCATACAATCGCAATCATGCAATTACAATCTCCCAAATACAATCTCCCAAATACAATCACCCAAATACAATCATACAATCACAATCATACAATCATAATCATACAATCACAATCATACAATCACAATCATACAATCACAATCATACTATCACAATCATACAATCACAATCATACAATCACAATCATACAATCACAATCATACAATCACAATCATACAATCACAATCATACAATCACAATCATACAATCACAATCATACAATCACAATCATACAATCACAATCATACAATCACAATCATACAATCACAATCATACAATCACAATCATACATTCAAATTCATGCAATCACAATCATACAATCACAATCATGCAATCACAATCATGCAATCACAATCATACAATCATAATCATACAATCACAATCATACAATCACAATCGTACAATCACAATCGTACAATCACAATCGCACAACCACAATCAGACAATCACAATCATACAATCACAATCATACAATCACAATCATACAATCACATTCATACAATCGCAAGCATACAATCACAATCATACAATCTCAATCATACAATCACAATCATACAATCATAATCATACAATTACAATCATACATCACAATCATACAATCGCAATCATACAATCGCAATCACACAATTACAATATCCCAAATACAATCTCCCAAATACAATCATACAATCACAATCATACAATCACAATCATACAATCACAATCATACAATCACAATCATACAATCGCATTCATACAATCGCAATAATACAATCACAATCATACAATCGCAATCATGCAATTACAATCTCCCAAATACAATCTCCCAAATACAATCACCCAAATACAATCATACAATCACAATCATACAATCATAATCATACAATCACAATCATACAATCACAATCATACAATCACAATCATACTATCACAATCATACAATCACAATCATACAATCACAATCATACAATCACAATCATACAATCACAATCATACAATCACAATCATACATTCAAATTCATGCAATCACAATCATACAATCACAATCATGCAATCACAATCATGCAATCACAATCATACAATCATAATCATACAATCACAATCATACAATCACAATGGTACAATCACAATCGTACAATCACAATCGCACAACCACAATCAGACAATCACAATCATACAATCACAATCATACAATCACAATCATACAATCACAATCATACAATCACAATCATGCAATTACAATCATACATCACAATCATACAATCACAATCATACAATCGCAATCACACAATTACAATATCCCAAATACAATCTCCCAAATACAATCATACAATCACAATCATACAATCACAATCATACAATCACAATCATACAATCACAATCATACAATCGCATTCATACAATCGCAATAATACAATCACAATCATACAATCGCAATCATGCAATTACAATCTCCCAAATACAATCTCCCAAATACAATCACCCAAATACAATCATACAATCACAATCATACAATCATAATCATACAATCACAATCATACAATCACAATCATACAATCACAATCATACTATCACAATCATACAATCACAATCATACAATCACAATCATACAATCACAATCATACAATCACAATCATAACATCACAATCATACAATCGCAAACATACAATCGCAATCATACAATCACAATCATACAATCTCAATCATACAATCACAATCATACAATCATAATCATACAATCACATTCATACAATCGCAAGCATACAATCACAATCATACAATCTCAATCATACAATCACAATCATACAATCATAATCATACAATTACAATCATACATCACAATCATACAATCACAATCATACAATCGCAATCACACAATTACAATATCCCAAATACAATCTCCCAAATACAATCATACAATCACAATCATACAATCACAATCATACAATCACAATCATACAATCACAATCATACAATCACAATCATACAATCGCATTCATACAATCGCAATAATACAATCACAATCATACAATCGCAATCATGCAATTACAATCTCCCAAATACAATCTCCCAAATACAATCACCCAAATACAATCATACAATCACAATCATACAATCATAATCATACAATCACAATCATACAATCACAATCATACAATCACAATCATACTATCACAATCATACAATCACAATCATACAATCACAATCATACAATCACAATCATACAATCACAATCATACAATCACAATCATACATTCAAATTCATGCAATCACAATCATACAATCACAATCATGCAATCACAATCATGCAATCACAATCATACAATCATAATCATACAATCACAATCATACAATCACAATCGTACAATCACAATCGTACAATCACAATCGCACAACCACAATCAGACAATCACAATCATACAATCACAATCATACAATCACAATCATACAATCACATTCATACAATCGCAAGCATACAATCACAATCATACAATCTCAATCATACAATCACAATCATACAATCATAATCATACAATTACAATCATACATCACAATCATACAATCACAATCATACAATCGCAATCACACAATTACAATATCCCAAATACAATCTCCCAAATACAATCATACAATCACAATCATACAATCACAATCATACAATCACAATCATACAATCACAATCATACAATCACAATCGTACAATCGCATTCATACAATCGCAATAATACAATCACAATCATACAATCGCAATCATGCAATTACAATCTCCCAAATACAATCTCCCAAATACAATCACCCAAATACAATCATACAATCACAATCATACAATCATAATCATACAATCACAATCATACAATCACAATCATACAATCACAATCATACTATCACAATCATACAATCACAATCATACAATCACAATCATACAATCACAATCATACAATCACAATCATACAATCACAATCATACAATCACAATCATACAATCACAATCATACATTCAAATTCATGCAATCACAATCATACAATCACAATCATGCAATCACAATCATGCAATCACAATCATACAATCATAATCATACAATCACAATCATACAATCACAATCGTACAATCACAATCGTACAATCACAATCGCACAACCACAATCAGACAATCACAATCATACAATCACAATCATACAATCACAATCATACAATCACAATCATACAATCACAATCATGCAATCACAATCATACAATCATATTCATACAACCACAATCATACAATCACAATCGTACATTCACAATCGCACAATCACAAACGCACAACCTCAATCAGACAATCACACTCATACAATCACAATCATACAATCACAATCATACAGTCACAATCATAACATCACAATCATACAATCGCAAACATACAATCGCAATCATACAATCACAATCATACAATCTCAATCATACAATCACAATCATACAATCATAATCATACAATTACAATCATACATCACAATCATACAATCACAATCATACAGTCACAATCATAACATCACAATCATACAATCGCAAACATACAATCACAATCATACAATCACAATCATACAATCGCAATCATACAATCACAATCATACAATCGCAATCATACAATTACAATCTCCGAAATACAATCCCCCAAATACAATCATACAATCACAATCATACAATCACAATCATACAATCACAATCATACAATCACAATCATACAATCATAATCATACAATCACAATCATACTTTCACAATCATACAATCACAATCATACAATCACAATCACACAATCACAATCATACAATCACAATCATACAATCATAATCATACAATCACAATCATACTTTCACAATCATACAATCACAATCATACAATCACAATCATACAATCACAATCATACAATCACAATCATACAATCACAATCATACAATCGCAATCATACAATCACAATCATACAATCGCAATCATACAATCGCAATCATACAATCACAATCATACAATATCAATCATACAATCACAATCATACAACCACAATCAGACAATCACAATCATGCAATCACAGTCACACAATCACAATTATGCAATCACAATCATACAATCGCATTCATACAATCGCAATCATACAATCACAATCATACAATCGCAATCATACAATTACAATCTCCCAAATACAATCTCCCAAATACAATCTCCGAAATACAATCATACAATCACAATCATACAATCACAATCATACAATCACAATCACTCAATCACAATCATACTATCACAATCATACAATCACTATCATACAATCACAATCATACAATCACAATCATACAATCACAATCATACAATCACAATCATACAGTCACAATCATACAATCACAATCATACTATCACAATCATACAATCACAATCATACAATCACAATCATACAATCACAATCATACAATTACAGTCATACATCGCAATCATACAATTACAATCATACATCACAATCATACAATCACAATCATACAATCGCAATCATACAATTACAATCTCCCAAATACAATCTCCCAAATACAATCTCCCAAATACAATCATACAATCACAATCATACAATCACAATCATACAATCACAATCATACAATCACAATCATACAATCACAATCATACAATCACAATCATACTATCACAATCATACAATCACAATCATACAATCACAATCATACAATCACAATCATACAATCACAATCATACAATCACAATCATACTTTCACAATCATACAATCACAATCATACAATCACAATCATACAATCACAATCATACAATCACAATCATACAATCACAAGCATACAATCACAAGCATACAATCACAATCATACAATCGCAATCATACAATCACAATCATAGAATCTCAATCATACAATCACAATCATACAATCACAATCATACAGTTACAATCATACAATCACAATCATACAATCACAATCATACAATCACAATCATACAATCACAATCATACAATCACAATCATACAATCACAATTATGCAATCACAATCATACAATCGCATTCATACAGTCGCAATCATACAATCACAATCATACATCACAATCATACAATCACAATCATACAATCGCAATCATACAATCACAATCATACAATCGCAATCATACAATTACAATCTCCCAAATACAATCTCCCAAATACAATCTCCCAAATACAATCATACAATCACAATCATACAATCTCAATCATACAATCACAATCATACAATCATAATCATACAATTACAAACATACATCACAATCATACAATCACAATCATACAATCGCAATCATACAATCACAATCATACAATCACAATCATACAGTCACAATCATACAATCACAATCATACTATCACAATCATACAATCACAATCATACAATCACAATCATACAATCACAATCATACAATTACAGTCATACATCGCAATCATACAATTACAATCATACATCACAATCATACAATCACAATCATACAATCGCAATCATACAATTACAATCTCCCAAATACAATCTCCCAAATACAATCTCCCAAATACAATCATACAATCACAATCATACAATCACAATCATACAATCACAAGCATACAATCACAATCATACAATCACAATCATACAATCGCAATCATACAATCACAATCATAGAATCTCAATCATACAATCACAATCATACAATCATAATCATACAATTACAATCATACAATCACAATCATACAATCACAATCATACAATCACGATCATACAATCACAATTATGCAATCACATTCATACAATCGCATTCATACAATCGCAATCATACAATCACAATCATACAATCACAATCATACAATCACAATCATAAAATCACAAAAATACAATCATAGTCATACAATCACAATCATACAATCGCAATCATACAATCACAATCATACAATCATAATCCTACAATCACAATCATACGATCGCAATCATACAATCACAATCATACCATCACAATCATACCATCACAATCATACAATCACAATCATACAATGATAATCATACAATTACAATCATACATCACAATCATACAATCACAATCATACAATCGCAATCATACAATCACAATCATACAATCGCAATCATACAATTACAATCTCCCAAATACAATCTCCCAAATACAATCTCGCAAATACAATCATACAATCACAATCATACAATCACAATCATACAATCATAATCATACAATTACAATCATACATCACAATCATACAACCGCAACCATACAATCGCAAACATACAATCACAATCATACAATCGCAATCATACAGTTACAATCTCCCAAATACAATCTCCCAAATACAATCTCCCAAATACAATCATGCAATCACAATCATACAATCACAATCATACTATCACAATCATACAATCACAATCATACAATCACAATCATACAATCACAATCATACTATCACAATCATACAATCACAATCATACAATCACAATCATACAAACACAATCATACAATTACAGTCATACATCGCAATCATACAATTACAATCATACATCACAATCATACAATCACAATCATACAATCGCAATCATACAATCACAATCATACAATCGCAATCATACAATTACAATCTCCCAAATACAATCTCCCAAATACAATCTCCCAAATACAATCTCCCAAATACAATCATACAATCACAATCATACAGTCACAATCATACAATCATAATCATACAATTACAATCATACATCACAATCATACAATCACAATCTTACAATCGCAATCATACAATCACAATCATACAATCGCAATCATACAATTACAATCTCCCAAATACAATCTCCCAAATACAATCTCCCAAATACAATCATAAAATCACAATCATACAATCACAATCATACAATCACAATCATACATTCACAATCACTCAATCACAATCATACTATCACAATCATACAATCACTATCATACAATCACAATCATACAATCACAATCATACAATCACAATCATACAATCACAATCATACAATCACAATCATACAATCGCAAGCATACAATCACAATCATACAATCTGAATCATACAATCACAATCATACAATCATAATCATACAATTACAGTCATACATCGCAATCATACAATCACAATCATACAATCGCAATCATACAATCACAATCATACAATCTCAATCATACAATCACAATCATACAATCACACTCATACAATCACAATCATACTTTCACAATCATACTATCACAATCATACAATCACAATCATACAATCACAGTCATACAATAACAATCATACAATCACAATCATACAATCACAATCATACAATCACAATCATACAATCACAATTATGCAATCACAATCATACAATCGCATTCATACAATCGCAATCATACAATCACAATCATACAATCACAATCACACATACACAATCATACAATCACAATCATGAAATCACAAAAATACAATCATAATCATACAATCACAATCAAACAATCGCAATCATACAATCACAATCATACAATCATAATCATACAATCACAATCAGACGATCGCAATCATACAATCACAACCATACCATCACAATCATACCATCACAATTATACAATCACAATCATACAATCGCAATCATACAATCACAATCATACAATCGCAATCATACAATTACAATCTCCCAAATGCAATCTCCCAAATACAATCTCCCAAATACAATCATACAATCACAATCATACAATCACAATCATACAATCACAATCATACAATCATAATCATACAATTACAATCATACATCACAATCATACAATCGCAATCATACAATCGCAATCATACCATCACAATCATACAATCGCAATCATACAATTACAATCTCCCAAATACAATCATACAATCACAATCATACAATCACAATCATACAATCACAATCATACAATTACAATCATACAATCACAATCATACAATCACAATCATACAATCACAATCATACAATCACAATCATACATTCAAAATCATGCAATCACAATCATACAATCACAATCATGCAATCACAATCATACAATCATAATCATACAATCACAATCATACAATCACAATCGTACAATCACAATCGTACAATCACAATCGCACAACCACAATCAGACAATCACAATAATACAATCACAAACATACAATCAGAATCATACAATCACAAAAATACAATCATAATCATACAATCACAATCATACAATCGCAATCGTACAATCACAATCATACAATCATAATCATACAATCACAATCATACAGATCGCAATCATACAATCACAATCATACCATCACAATCATACAATCAAAATCATACAATCATAATCATACAATCACAATCGTACAATCACAATCGTACAATCACAATCGCACAACCACAATCAGTCAATCACACTCATACAATCACAATCATACAATCACAATCATACAATCACAATCATACAATCGCAATCATACAATCACAATCATACAATCGCAATCATACAATCGCAATCATACAATCACAATCATACAATCGCAATCATACAATCGCAATCATACAATCACAATCATACAATATCAATCATACAATCACAATCATACAACCACAATCAGACAATCACAATCATGCAATCACAGTCACACAATCACAATTATGCAATCACAATCATACAATCGCATTCATACAATCGCAATCATACAATCACAATCATACAATCGCAATCATACAATTACAATCTCCCAAATACAATCTCCCAAATACAATCTCCGAAATACAATCATACAATCACAATCATACAATCACAATCATACAATCACAATCACTCAATCACAATCATACTATCACAATCATACAATCACTATCATACAATCACAATCATACAATCACAATCATACAATCACAATCATACAATCACAATCATACAGTCACAATCATACAATCACAATCATACTATCACAATCATACAATCACAATCATACAATCACAATCATACAATCACAATCATACAATTACAGTCATACATCGCAATCATACAATTACAATCATACATCACAATCATACAATCACAATCATACAATCGCAATCATACAATTACAATCTCCCAAATACAATCTCCCAAATACAATCTCCCAAATACAATCATACAATCACAATCATACAATCACAATCATACAATCACAATCATACAATCACAATCATACAATCACAATCATACAATCACAATCATACTATCACAATCATACAATCACAATCATACAATCACAATCATACAATCACAATCATACAATCACAATCATACAATCACAATCATACTTTCACAATCATACAATCACAATCATACAATCACAATCATACAATCACAATCATACAATCACAATCATACAATCACAAGCATACAATCACAAGCATACAATCACAATCATACAATCGCAATCATACAATCACAATCATAGAATCTCAATCATACAATCACAATCATACAATCACAATCATACAGTTACAATCATACAATCACAATCATACAATCACAATCATACAATCACAATCATACAATCACAATCATACAATCACAATCATACAATCACAATCATACAATCACAATTATGCAATCACAATCATACAATCGCATTCATACAGTCGCAATCATACAATCACAATCATACATCACAATCATACAATCACAATCATACAATCGCAATCATACAATCACAATCATACAATCGCAATCATACAATTACAATCTCCCAAATACAATCTCCCAAATACAATCTCCCAAATACAATCATACAATCACAATCATACAATCTCAATCATACAATCACAATCATACAATCATAATCATACAATTACAAACATACATCACAATCATACAATCACAATCATACAATCGCAATCATACAATCACAATCATACAATCACAATCATACAGTCACAATCATACAATCACAATCATACTATCACAATCATACAATCACAATCATACAATCACAATCATACAATCACAATCATACAATTACAGTCATACATCGCAATCATACAATTACAATCATACATCACAATCATACAATCACAATCATACAATCGCAATCATACAATTACAATCTCCCAAATACAATCTCCCAAATACAATCTCCCAAATACAATCATACAATCACAATCATACAATCACAATCATACAATCACAAGCATACAATCACAATCATACAATCACAATCATACAATCGCAATCATACAATCACAATCATAGAATCTCAATCATACAATCACAATCATACAATCATAATCATACAATTACAATCATACAATCACAATCATACAATCACAATCATACAATCACGATCATACAATCACAATTATGCAATCACATTCATACAATCGCATTCATACAATCGCAATCATACAATCACAATCATACAATCACAATCATACAATCACAATCATAAAATCACAAAAATACAATCATAGTCATACAATCACAATCATACAATCGCAATCATACAATCACAATCATACAATCATAATCCTACAATCACAATCATACGATCGCAATCATACAATCACAATCATACCATCACAATCATACCATCACAATCATACAATCACAATCATACAATGATAATCATACAATTACAATCATACATCACAATCATACAATCACAATCATACAATCGCAATCATACAATCACAATCATACAATCGCAATCATACAATTACAATCTCCCAAATACAATCTCCCAAATACAATCTCGCAAATACAATCATACAATCACAATCATACAATCACAATCATACAATCATAATCATACAATTACAATCATACATCACAATCATACAACCGCAACCATACAATCGCAAACATACAATCACAATCATACAATCGCAATCATACAGTTACAATCTCCCAAATACAATCTCCCAAATACAATCTCCCAAATACAATCATGCAATCACAATCATACAATCACAATCATACTATCACAATCATACAATCACAATCATACAATCACAATCATACAATCACAATCATACTATCACAATCATACAATCACAATCATACAATCACAATCATACAAACACAATCATACAATTACAGTCATACATCGCAATCATACAATTACAATCATACATCACAATCATACAATCACAATCATACAATCGCAATCATACAATCACAATCATACAATCGCAATCATACAATTACAATCTCCCAAATACAATCTCCCAAATACAATCTCCCAAATACAATCTCCCAAATACAATCATACAATCACAATCATACAGTCACAATCATACAATCATAATCATACAATTACAATCATACATCACAATCATACAATCACAATCTTACAATCGCAATCATACAATCACAATCATACAATCGCAATCATACAATTACAATCTCCCAAATACAATCTCCCAAATACAATCTCCCAAATACAATCATAAAATCACAATCATACAATCACAATCATACAATCACAATCATACATTCACAATCACTCAATCACAATCATACTATCACAATCATACAATCACTATCATACAATCACAATCATACAATCACAATCATACAATCACAATCATACAATCACAATCATACAATCACAATCATACAATCGCAAGCATACAATCACAATCATACAATCTGAATCATACAATCACAATCATACAATCATAATCATACAATTACAGTCATACATCGCAATCATACAATCACAATCATACAATCGCAATCATACAATCACAATCATACAATCTCAATCATACAATCACAATCATACAATCACACTCATACAATCACAATCATACTTTCACAATCATACTATCACAATCATACAATCACAATCATACAATCACAGTCATACAATAACAATCATACAATCACAATCATACAATCACAATCATACAATCACAATCATACAATCACAATTATGCAATCACAATCATACAATCGCATTCATACAATCGCAATCATACAATCACAATCATACAATCACAATCACACATACACAATCATACAATCACAATCATGAAATCACAAAAATACAATCATAATCATACAATCACAATCAAACAATCGCAATCATACAATCACAATCATACAATCATAATCATACAATCACAATCAGACGATCGCAATCATACAATCACAACCATACCATCACAATCATACCATCACAATTATACAATCACAATCATACAATCGCAATCATACAATCACAATCATACAATCGCAATCATACAATTACAATCTCCCAAATGCAATCTCCCAAATACAATCTCCCAAATACAATCATACAATCACAATCATACAATCACAATCATACAATCACAATCATACAATCATAATCATACAATTACAATCATACATCACAATCATACAATCGCAATCATACAATCGCAATCATACCATCACAATCATACAATCGCAATCATACAATTACAATCTCCCAAATACAATCATACAATCACAATCATACAATCACAATCATACAATCACAATCATACAATTACAATCATACAATCACAATCATACAATCACAATCATACAATCACAATCATACAATCACAATCATACATTCAAAATCATGCAATCACAATCATACAATCACAATCATGCAATCACAATCATACAATCATAATCATACAATCACAATCATACAATCACAATCGTACAATCACAATCGTACAATCACAATCGCACAACCACAATCAGACAATCACAATAATACAATCACAAACATACAATCAGAATCATACAATCACAAAAATACAATCATAATCATACAATCACAATCATACAATCGCAATCGTACAATCACAATCATACAATCATAATCATACAATCACAATCATACAGATCGCAATCATACAATCACAATCATACCATCACAATCATACAATCAAAATCATACAATCATAATCATACAATCACAATCGTACAATCACAATCGTACAATCACAATCGCACAACCACAATCAGTCAATCACACTCATACAATCACAATCATACAATCACAATCATACAATCACAATCATACAATCACAATCATACAATCACAATCATACTTTCACAATCATACAATCATAATCATACAATCACAATCATACAATCACAATCATACAATCACAATCATACAATCACAATCATACAATCACAATCATACAATCACAATCATACAATCACAATCATACAATCACAATCATACAATCGCAATCATACAATCACAATCATAGAATCTCAATCATACAATCACAATCATACAATCCTAATCATACAATTACAATCATACAATCACAATCATACAATCACAATCATACAATCACAATCATACAATCACAATTATGCAATCACATTCATACAATCGCATTCATACAATCGCAATCATACAATCACAATCATACAATCACAATCATACAATCACAATCATAAAATCACAAAAATACAATCATAATCATACAATCACAATCATACAATCGCAATCATACAATCACAATCATACAATCATAATCATACAATCACAATCACACGATCGCAATCATACAATCACAATCATACCATCACAATCATACCATCACAATCATAAAATTACAATCATACAATCATAATCATACAATTACAATCATACATCACAATCATACAATCACAATCATACAATCGCAATCATACAATCACAATCATACAATCGCAATCATACAATTACAATCTCCCAAATACAATCTCCCAAATACAATCATACAATCACAATCATACAATTACAATCTCCCAAATACAATCTCCCAAATACAATCATACAATCACAATCATACAATCAAAATCATACAATCATAATCATACAATTACAATCATACATCACAATCATACAATCGCAATCATGCAATCGCAATCATACAATCACAATCATACAATCGCAATCATACAGTTACAATCTCCCAAATACAATCTCCCAAATACAATCTCCCAAATACAATCATACAATCACCATCATACAGTCACAATCACACAATCACAATCATACTATCACAATCATACAATCACAATCATACAATCACAATCATACAATCACAATCATACAATCACAATCATACAATCGCAATCATGCAATTACAATCTCCCAAATACAATCTCCCAAATACAATCTCCCAAATACAATCTCCCAAATACAATCACACAATCACAATCATACAATCACAATCATACAATCACAATCATTCAATCACAATCATACTATCACAATCGTACAATCACAATCGTACAATCACAATCGTACAATCACAATCGCACAACCACAATCAGACAATCACAATCATACAATCACAATCATACAATCACAATCATACAATCACAATCATACTTTCACAATCATACTATCACAATCATACAATCACAATCATACAATCACAGTCATACAATAACAATCATACAATCACAATCATACAATCACAATCATACAATCACAATCATACAATCACAATTATGCAATCACAATCATACAATCGCATTCATACAATCGCAATCATACAATCACAATCATACAATCACAATCACACAATCACAATCATACAATCACAATCATACTTTCACAATCATACAATCACAATCATACAATCACAATCATACAATCACAATCATACAATCACAAGCATACAATCACAAGCATACAATCACAATCATACAATCGCAATCATACAATCACAATCATAGAATCTCAATCATACAATCACAATCATACAATCACAATCATACAGTTACAATCATACAATCACAATCATACAATCACAATCATACAATCACAGTTATGCAATCACATTCATACAATCGCATTCATACAATCGCAATCATACAATCACAATCATACAATCACAATCATACAATCACAATCATACAATCACAATCATAAAATCACAAAAATACAATCATAATCATACAATCACAATCATACAATCGCAATCATACAATCACAATCATACAATCATAATCCTACAATCACAATCATACGATCGCAATCATACAATCACAATCATACCATCACAATCATACCATCACAATCATACAATCACAATCATACAATCATAATCATACAATTACAATCATACATCACAATCATACAATCACAATCATACAATCGCAATCATACAATCACAATCATACAATCGCAATCATACAATTACAATCTCCCAAATACAATCTCCCAAATACAATCTCCCAAATACAATCATACAATCACAATCATACAATCTCAATCATACAATCACAATCATACAATCATAATCATACAATTACAAACATACATCACAATCATACAATCACAATCATACAATCGCAATCATACAATCACAATCATACAATCACAATCATACAGTCACAATCATACAATCACAATCATACTATCACAATCATACAATCACAATCATACAATCACAATCATACAATCACAATCATACAATTACAGTCATACATCGCAATCATACAATTACAATCATACATCACAATCATACAATCACAATCATACAATCGCAATCATACAATTACAATCTCCCAAATTCAATCTCCCAAATACAATCTCCCAAATACAATCATACAATCACAATCATACAATCACAATCATACAATCACAAGCATACAATCACAATCATACAATCACAATCATACAATCGCAATCATACAATCACAATCATAGAATCTCAATCATACAATCACAATCATACAATCATAATCATACAATTACAATCATACAATCACAATCATACAATCACAATCATACAATCACGATCATACAATCACAATTATGCAATCACATTCATACAATCGCATTCATACAATCGCAATCATACAATCACAATCATACAATCACAATCATACAATCACAATCATAAAATCACAAAAATACAATCATAATCATACAATCACAATCATACAATCGCAATCATACAATCACAATCATACAATCATAATCCTACAATCACAATCATACGATCGCAATCATACAATCACAATCATACCATCACAATCATACCATCACAATCATACAATCACAATCATACAATGATAATCATACAATTACAATCATACATCACAATCATACAATCACAATCATACAATCGCAATCATACAATCACAATCATACAATCGCAATCATACAATTACAATCTCCCAAATACAATCTCCCAAATACAATCTCGCAAATACAATCATACAATCACAATCATACAATCACAATCATACAATCATAATCATACAATTACAATCATACATCACAATCATACAACCGCAACCATACAATCGCAAACATACAATCACAATCATACAATCGCAATCATACAGTTACAATCTCCCAAATACAATCTCCCAAATACAATCTCCCAAATACAATCATGCAATCACAATCATACAATCACAATCATACAATCATAATCATACAATCACAATCATACAATCACAATCGTACAATCACAATCGTACAATCACAATCGCACAACCACAATCAGACAATCACAATCATACAATCACAATCATACAATCACAATCATACAATCGCAATCATGCAATTACAATCTCCCAAATACAATCTCCCAAATACAATCACCCAAATACAATCATACAATCACAATCATACAATCATAATCATACAATCACAATCATACAATCACAATCATACAATCACAATCATACAATCACAATCGTACAATCACAATCGTACAATCACAATCGCACAACCACAATCAGACAATCACAATCATACAATCACAATCATACAATCACAATCATACAATCACAATCATACAATCACAATCATGCAATCACAATCATACAATCATATTCATACAACCACAATCATACAATCACAATCGTACATTCACAATCGCACAATCACAAACGCACAACCTCAATCAGACAATCACACTCATACAATCACAATCATACAATCACAATCATACAGTCACAATCATAACATCACAATCATACAATCGCAAACATACAATCGCAATCATACAATCACAATCATACAATCTCAATCATACAATCACAATCATACAATCATAATCATACAATTACAATCATACATCACAATCATACAATCACAATCATACAGTCACAATCATAACATCACAATCATACAATCGCAAACATACAATCACAATCATACAATCACAATCATACAATCGCAATCATACAATCACAATCATACAATCGCAATCATACAATTACAATCTCCGAAATACAATCCCCCAAACACAATCATACAATCACAATCATACAATCACAATCATACAATCACAATCATACAATCACAATCATACAATCATAATCATACAATCACAATCATACTTTCACAATCATACAATCACAATCATACAATCACAATCACACAATCACAATCATACAATCACAATCATACAATCATAATCATACAATCACAATCATACTTTCACAATCATACAATCACAATCATACAATCACAATCATACAATCACAATCATACAATCACAATCATACAATCGCAATCATACAATCACAATCATACAATCGCAATCATACAATCGCAATCATACAATCACAATCATACAATATCAATCATACAATCACAATCATACAACCACAATCAGACAATCACAATCATGCAATCACAGTCACACAATCACAATTATGCAATCACAATCATACAATCGCATTCATACAATCGCAATCATACAATCACAATCATACAATCGCAATCATACAATTACAATCTCCCAAATACAATCTCCCAAATACAATCTCCGAAATACAATCATACAATCACAATCATACAATCACAATCATACAATCACAATCACTCAATCACAATCATACTATCACAATCATACAATCACTATCATACAATCACAATCATACAATCACAATCATACAATCACAATCATACAATCACAATCATACAGTCACAATCATACAATCACAATCATACTATCACAATCATACAATCACAATCATACAATCACAATCATACAATCACAATCATACAATTACAGTCATACATCGCAATCATACAATTACAATCATACATCACAATCATACAATCACAATCATACAATCGCAATCATACAATTACAATCTCCCAAATACAATCTCCCAAATACAATCTCCCAAATACAATCATACAATCACAATCATACAATCACAATCATACAATCACAATCATACAATCACAATCATACAATCACAATCATACAATCACAATCATACAATCACAATCATACTATCACAATCATACAATCACAATCATACAATCACAATCATACAATCACAATCATACAATCACAATCATACAATCACAATCATACTTTCACAATCATACAATCACAATCATACAATCACAATCATACAATCACAATCATACAATCACAATCATACAATCACAAGCATACAATCACAAGCATACAATCACAATCATACAATCGCAATCATACAATCACAATCATAGAATCTCAATCATACAATCACAATCATACAATCACAATCATACAGTTACAATCATACAATCACAATCATACAATCACAATCATACAATCACAATTATGCAATCACATTCATACAATCGCATTCATACAATCGCAATCATACAATCACAATCATACAATCACAATCATACAATCACAATCATAAAATCACAAAAATACAATCATAATCATACAATCACAATCATACAATCGCAATCATACAATCACAATCATACAATCATAATCCTACAATCACAATCATACGATCGCAATCATACAATCACAATCATACCATCACAATCATACCATCACAATCATACAATCACAATCATACAATCATAATCATACAATTACAATCATACATCACAATCATACAATCACAATCATACAATCGCAATCATACAATCACAATCATACAATCGCAATCATACAATTACAATCTCCCAAATACAATCTCCCAAATACAATCTCCCAAATACAATCATACAATCACAATCATACAATCTCAATCATACAATCACAATCATACAATCATAATCATACAATTACAAACATACATCACAATCATACAATCACAATCATACAATCGCAATCATACAATCACAATCATACAATCACAATCATACAGTCACAATCATACAATCACAATCATACTATCACAATCATACAATCACAATCATACAATCACAATCATACAATCACAATCATACAATTACAGTCATACATCGCAATCATACAATTACAATCATACATCACAATCATACAATCACAATCATACAATCGCAATCATACAATTACAATCTCCCAAATACAATCTCCCAAATACAATCTCCCAAATACAATCATACAATCACAATCATACAATCACAATCATACAATCACAAGCATACAATCACAATCATACAATCACAATCATACAATCGCAATCATACAATCACAATCATAGAATCTCAATCATACAATCACAATCATACAATCATAATCATACAATTACAATCATACAATCACAATCATACAATCACAATCATACAATCACGATCATACAATCACAATTATGCAATCACATTCATACAATCGCATTCATACAATCGCAATCATACAATCACAATCATACAATCACAATCATACAATCACAATCATAAAATCACAAAAATACAATCATAATCATACAATCACAATCATACAATCGCAATCATACAATCACAATCATACAATCATAATCCTACAATCACAATCATACGATCGCAATCATACAATCACAATCATACCATCACAATCATACCATCACAATCATACAATCACAATCATACAATGATAATCATACAATTACAATCATACATCACAATCATACAATCACAATCATACAATCGCAATCATACAATCACAATCATACAATCGCAATCATACAATTACAATCTCCCAAATACAATCTCCCAAATACAATCTCGCAAATACAATCATACAATCACAATCATACAATCACAATCATACAATCATAATCATACAATTACAATCATACATCACAATCATACAACCGCAACCATACAATCGCAAACATACAATCACAATCATACAATCGCAATCATACAGTTACAATCTCCCAAATACAATCTCCCAAATACAATCTCCCAAATACAATCATGCAATCACAATCATACAATCACAATCATACTATCACAATCATACAATCACAATCATACAATCACAATCATACAATCACAATCATACTATCACAATCATACAATCACAATCATACAATCACAATCATACAAACACAATCATACAATTACAGTCATACATCGCAATCATACAATTACAATCATACATCACAATCATACAATCACAATCATACAATCGCAATCATACAATCACAATCATACAATCGCAATCATACAATTACAATCTCCCAAATACAATCTCCCAAATACAATCTCCCAAATACAATCTCCCAAATACAATCATACAATCACAATCATACAGTCACAATCATACAATCATAATCATACAATTACAATCATACATCACAATCATACAATCACAATCTTACAATCGCAATCATACAATCACAATCATACAATCGCAATCATACAATTACAATCTCCCAAATACAATCTCCCAAATACAATCTCCCAAATACAATCATAAAATCACAATCATACAATCACAATCATACAATCACAATCATACATTCACAATCACTCAATCACAATCATACTATCACAATCATACAATCACTATCATACAATCACAATCATACAATCACAATCATACAATCACAATCATACAATCACAATCATACAATCACAATCATACAATCGCAAGCATACAATCACAATCATACAATCTGAATCATACAATCACAATCATACAATCATAATCATACAATTACAGTCATACATCGCAATCATACAATCACAATCATACAATCGCAATCATACAATCACAATCATACAATCTCAATCATACAATCACAATCATACAATCACAATCATACAATCACAATCATACTTTCACAATCATACTATCACAATCATACAATCACAATCATACAATCACAGTCATACAATAACAATCATACAATCACAATCATACAATCACAATCATACAATCACAATCATACAATCACAATTATGCAATCACAATCATACAATCGCATTCATACAATCGCAATCATACAATCACAATCATACAATCACAATCACACATACACAATCATACAATCACAATCATGAAATCACAAAAATACAATCATAATCATACAATCACAATCAAACAATCGCAATCATACAATCACAATCATACAATCATAATCATACAATCACAATCAGACGATCGCAATCATACAATCACAACCATACCATCACAATCATACCATCACAATTATACAATCACAATCATACAATCGCAATCATACAATCACAATCATACAATCGCAATCATACAATTACAATCTCCCAAATGCAATCTCCCAAATACAATCTCCCAAATACAATCATACAATCACAATCATACAATCACAATCATACAATCACAATCATACAATCATAATCATACAATTACAATCATACATCACAATCATACAATCGCAATCATACAATCGCAATCATACCATCACAATCATACAATCGCAATCATACAATTACAATCTCCCAAATACAATCATACAATCACAATCATACAATCACAATCATACAATCACAATCATACAATTACAATCATACAATCACAATCATACAATCACAATCATACAATCACAATCATACAATCACAATCATACATTCAAAATCATGCAATCACAATCATACAATCACAATCATGCAATCACAATCATACAATCATAATCATACAATCACAATCATACAATCACAATCGTACAATCACAATCGTACAATCACAATCGCACAACCACAATCAGACAATCACAAAAATACAATCACAAACATACAATCAGAATCATACAATCACAAAAATACAATCATAATCATACAATCACAATCATACAATCGCAATCGTACAATCACAATCATACAATCATAATCATACAATCACAATCATACAGATCGCAATCATACAATCACAATCATACCATCACAATCATACAATCAAAATCATACAATCATAATCATACAATCACAATCGTACAATCACAATCGTACAATCACAATCGCACAACCACAATCAGTCAATCACACTCATACAATCACAATCATACAATCACAATCATACAATCACAATCATACAATCACAATCATACAATCACAATCATACTTTCACAATCATACAATCACAATCATACAATCACAATCATACAATCACAATCATACAATCACAATCATACAATCACAATCATACAATCACAATCATACAATCACAATCATACAATCACAATCATACAATCGCAATCATACAATCACAATCATAGAATCTCAATCATACAATCACAATCATACAATCCTAATCATACAATTACAATCATACAATCACAATCATACAATCACAATCATACAATCACAATCATACAATCACAATTATGCAATCACATTCATACAATCGCATTCATACAATCGCAATCATACAATCACAATCATACAATCACAATCATACAATCACAATCATAAAATCACAAAAATACAATCATAATCATACAATCACAATCATACAATCGCAATCATACAATCACAATCATACAATCATAATCATACAATCACAATCACACGATCGCAATCATACAATCACAATCATACCATCACAATCATACCATCACAATCATAAAATTACAATCATACAATCATAATCATACAATTACAATCATACATCACAATCATACAATCACAATCATACAATCGCAATCATACAATCACAATCATACAATCGCAATCATACAATTACAATCTCCCAAATACAATCTCCCAAATACAATCATACAATCACAATCATACAATTACAATCTCCCAAATACAATCTCCCAAATACAATCATACAATCACAATCATACAATCAAAATCATACAATCATAATCATACAATTACAATCATACATCACAATCATACAATCGCAATCATACAATCGCAATCATACAATCACAATCATACAATCGCAATCATACAGTTACAATCTCCCAAATACAATCTCCCAAATACAATCTCCCAAATACAATCTCCCAAATACAATCATACAATCACCATCATACAGTCACAATCACACAATCACAATCATACTATCACAATCATACAATCACAATCATACAATCACAATCATACAATCACAATCATACAATCACAATCATACAATCGCAATCATGCAATTACAATCTCCCAAATACAATCTCCCAAATACAATCTCCCAAATACAATCTCCCAAATACAATCACACAATCACAATCATACAATCACAATCATACAATCACAATCATTCAATCACAATCATACTATCACAATCGTACAATCACAATCGTACAATCACAATCGTACAATCACAATCGCACAACCACAATCAGACAATCACAATCATACAATCACAATCATACAATCACAATCATACAATCACAATCATACTTTCACAATCATACTATCACAATCATACAATCACAATCATACAATCACAGTCATACAATAACAATCATACAATCACAATCATACAATCACAATCATACAATCACAATCATACAATCACAATTATGCAATCACAATCATACAATCGCATTCATACAATCGCAATCATACAATCACAATCATACAATCACAATCACACAATCACAATCATACAATCACAATCATGAAATCACAAAAATACAATCATAATCATACAATCACAATCGTACAATCGCAATCATACAATCACAATCATACAATCATAATCATACAATCACAATCAGACGATCGCAATCATACAATCACAACCATACCATCACAATCATACCATCACAATTATACAATCACAATCATACAATCGCAATCATACAATCACAATCATACAATCGCAATCATACAATTACAATCTCCCAAATGCAATCTCCCAAATACAATCTCCCAAATACAATCATACAATCACAATCATACAATCACAATCATACAATCATAATCATACAATTACAATCATACATCACAATCATACAATCGTAATCATACAATCGCAATCATACCATCACAATCATACAATCGCAATCATACAATTACAATCTCCCAAATACAATCATACAATCACAATCATACAATCACAATCATACAATCACAATCATACAATCACAATCATACAATTACAATCATACAATCACAATCATACAATCACAATCATACAATCACAATCATACATTCAAAATCATGCAATCACAATCATACAATCACAATCATGCAATCACAATCATACAATCATAATCATACAATCACAATCATACAATCACAATCGTACAATCACAATCGTACAATCACAATCGCACAACCACAATCAGACAATCACAATAATACAATCACAAACATACAATCACAATAATACAATCACAAAAATACAATCATAATCATACAATCACAATCATACAATCGCAATCGTACAATCACAATCATACAATCATAATCATACAATCACAATCATACAGATCGCAATCATACAATCACAATCATACCATCACAATCATACAATCACAATCATACAATCATAATCGTACAATCACAATCGTACAATCACAATCGTACAATCACAATCGCACAACCACAATCAGTCAATCACACTCATACAATCACAATCATACAATCACAATCATACAATCACAATCATACAATCACAATCATACAATCACAATCATACAATCACAATCATACTTTCACAATCATACAATCACAATCATACAATCACAATCATACAATCACAATCATACAATCACAATCATACAATCGCAATCATACAATCGCAATCATACAATCGCAATCATACAATCACAATCATAGAATCTCAATCATACAATCACAATCATACAATCCTAATCATACAATTACAATCATACAATCACAATCATACAATCACAATCACACAATCACAATCATACTATCACAATCATACAATCACAATCATACAATCACAATCATACAATCACAATCATACAATTACAGTCATACATCGCAATCATACAATTACAATCATACATCACAATCATACAATCACAATCATACAATCGCAATCATACAGTCACAATCATACAATCGCAACCATACAATTACAATCTCCCAAATACAATCTCCCAAATACAATCTCCCAAATACAATCATACAATCACAATCATACAGTCACAATGATACAGTCACAATCATACAATCATAATCATACAATTACAATCATTCATCACAATCATACAATCACAATCATACAATCACAATCATACAATCACAGTCATACAATCACAGTCATACAATCACAATCATACTATCACAATCATACAATCACAATCGTACAATCACAATCGTACAATCACAATCATACAATCGCAATCATACAATCGCAATCATACAATCACAATCATACAATCGCAATCATACAATTACAATCTCCCAAATACAATCTCCCAAATACAATCTCCCAAATACAATCATACAATCACAATCATACAGTCACAATCATACAATCATAATCATACAATTACAATCATACATCACAATCATACAATCACAATCTTACAATCGCAATCATACAATCACAATCATACAATCGCAATCATACAATTACAATCTCCCAAATACAATCTCCCAAATACAATCATACAATCACAATCATACAATCACAATCATACAATCACAATCACTCAATCACAATCATACTATCACAATCATACAATCACTATCATACAATCACAATCATACAATCACAATCATACAATCACAATCATACAATCACAATCATACAATCACAATCATACAATCGCAAGCATACAATCACAATCATACAATCTCAATCGTACAATCACGATCATACAATCATAATCATACAATTACAGTCATACATCGCAATCATACAATCACAATCATACAATCGCAATCATACAATCACAATCATACAATCTCAATCATACAATCACAATCATACAATCGCAACCATGCAATTACAATCTCCCAAATACAATCTCCCAAATACAATCTCCCAAATACAATCACACAATCACAATCATACAATCACAATCATACAATCACAATCATTCAATCACAATCATACTATCACAATCGTACAATCACAATCGTACAATCACAATCGTACAATCACAATCGCACAACCACAATCAGACAATCACAATCATACAATCACAATCATACAATCACAATCATACAATCACAATCATACAATCACAATCATACTTTCACAATCATACTATCACAATCATACAATCACAATCATACAATCACAGTCATACAATCACAATCATACAATCACAATCATACAATCACAATTATGCAATCACAATCATACAATCGCATTCATACAATCGCAATCATACAATCACAATCATACAATCACAATCACACAATCACAATCATGAAATCACAAAAATACAATCATAATCATACAATCACAATCATACAATCGCAATCATACAATCACAATCATACAATCATAATCATACAATCACAATCAGACGATCGCAATCATACAATCACAACCATACCATCACAATCATACCATCACAATTATACAATGACAATCATACAATCGCAATCATACAATCACAATCATACAATCGCAATCATACAATTACAATCTCCCAAATGCAATCTCCCAAATACAATCTCCCAAATACAATCATACAATCACAATCATACAATCACAATCATACAATCATAATCATACAATTACAATCATACATCACAATCATACAATCGCAATCATACAATCGCAATCATACCATCACAATCATACAATCGCAATCATACAATTACAATCTCCCAAATACAATCATACAATCACAATCATACAATCACAAAAATACAATCATAATCATACAATCACAATCATACAATCGAAATCGTACAATCACAATCATACAATCATAATCATACAATCACAATCATACAGATCGCAATCATACAATCACAATCATACCATCACAATCATACAATCACAATCATACAATCATAATCATACAATCACAATCGTACAATCACAATCGTACAATCACAATCGCACAACCACAATCAGTTAATCACACTCATACAATCACAATCATACAATCACAATCATACAATCACAATCATACAATCACAATCATACAATCACAATCATACTTTCACAATCATACAATCACAATCATACAATCACAATCATACAATCACAATCATACAATCACAATCATACAATCACAATCATACAATCACAATCATACAATCACAATCATACAATCGCAATCATACAATCACAATCATAGAATCTCAATCATACAATCACAATCATACAATCACAATCATACAATCCTAATCATACAATTACAATCATACAATCACAATCATACAATCACAATCATACAATCACAATTATGCAATCGCATTCATACAATCGCATTCATACAATCGCAATCATACAATCACAATCATACAATCACAATCATACAATCACAATCATAAAATCACAAAAATACAATCATAATCATACAATCACAATCATACAATCGCAATCATACAATCACAATCATACAATCATAATCATACAATCACAATCACACGATCGCAATCATACAATCACAATCATACCATCACAATCATACCATCACAATCATAAAATTACAATCATACAATCATAATCATACAATTACAATCATACATCACAATCATACAATCACAATCATACAATCGCAATCATACAATCACAATCATACAATCGCAATCATACAATTACAATCTCCCAAATACAATCTCCCAAATACAATCATACAATCACAATCATACAATCAAAATCATACAATCATAATCATACAATTACAATCATACATCACAATCATACAATCACAATCATACAATCACAATCATACAATCACAGTCATACAATCACAGTCATACAATCACAATCATGCTATCACAATCATACAATCACAATCGTACAATCACAATCGTACAATCACAATCGTACAATCACAATCATACAATCACAATCATACAATCACAATCATACAATCACAATCATACAATCACAATCATACAATCACAATCATACAATCACAATCATACAATCACAATCATACAATCACAATCATACAATCACAATCATACAATCACAATCATACAATCACATTCATACAATCGCAAGCATACAATCACAATCATACAATCTCAATCATACAATCACAATCATACAATCATAATCATACAATTACAATCATACATCACAATCATACAATCACAATCATACAATCGCAATCACACAATTACAATATCCCAAATACAATCATACAATCACAATCATACAATCACAATCATACAATCACAATCATACAATCACAATCATACAATCGCATTCATACAATCGCAATCATACAATCACAATCATACAGTCGCAATCATGCAATTACAATCTCCCAAATACAATCTCCCAAATACAATCACCCAAATACAATCATACAATCACAATCATACAATCATAATCATACAATCACAATCATACAATCACAATCATACAATCACAATCATACTATCACAATCATACTATCACAATCATACAATCACAATCATACAATCACAATCATACAATCACAATCACACAATCACAATCATACAATCACAATCATACAATCACAATCATACAATCACAATCATACAATCACAATCATACAATCACAATCATACATTCAAATTCATGCAATCACAATCATACAATCACAATCATGCAATCACAATCATACAATCATAATCATACAATCACAATCATACAATCACAATCGTACAATCACAATCGTACAATCACAATCGCACAACCACAATCAGACAATCACAATCATACAATCACAATCATACAATCACAATCATACAATCACAATCATACAATCACAATCATGCAATCACAATCATACAATCACATTCATACAACCACAATCATACAATCACAATCGTACATTCACAATCGCACAATCACAAACGCACAACCACAATCAGACAATCACACTCATACAATCACAATCATACAATCACAATCATACAGTCACAATCATAACATCACAATCATACAATCGCAAACATACAATCGCAATCATACAATCACAATCATACAATCTCAATCATACAATCACAATCATACAATCATAATCACACAATTACAATCATACATCACAATCATACAATCACAATCATACAATCGCAATCATTCAATCACAATCATACAATCGCAATCATACAATCACAATCATACAATCTCAATCATACAATCACAATCATACAATCATAATCATACAATTACAATCATACATCACAATCATACAATCACAATCATACAATCGCATTCATACAATCACAATCATACAATCGCAATCATACAATTACAATCTCCGAAATACAATCCCCCAAATACAATCATACAATCACAATCATACAATCACAATCATACAATCACAATCATACAATCACAATCATACAGTCACAATCATAACATCACAATCATACAATCGCAAACATACAATCGCAATCATACAATCACAATCATACAATCTCAATCATACAATCACAATCATACAATCATAATCACACAATTACAATCATACATCACAATCATACAATCACAATCATACAATCGCAATCATTCAATCACAATCATACAATCACAATCATACAACCACAATCAGGCAATCACAATCATACAATCACAATCATACAATCACAATCATACAATCACAATTATGCAATCACAATCATACAATCGCATTCATACAATCGCAATCATACAATCACAATCATACAATCACAATCATACAATCACAATCATAAAATCACAAAAATACAATCATAATCATACAATCACAATCATACAATCGCAATCATACAATCACAATCATACAATCATAATCATACAATCGCAATCATACGATCGCAATCATACAATCACAATCATACCATCACAATCATACAATCACAATCATACAATCATAATCATACAATTAAAATCATACATCACAATCATACAATCACAATCATACAATCGCAATCATACAATCACAATCATACAATAGCAATCATACAATTACAATCTCCCAAATACAATCTCCCAAATACAATCTCCCAAATACAATCATACAGTCACAATCATGCAATCACAATCATACAATCATAATCATACAATCACAATCATACAATCACAATCGTACAATCACAATCGTACAATCACAATCGCACAAACACAATCAGACAATCACAATCATACAATCACAATCATACAATCACAATCATAGAATCTCAATCATACTTTCACAATCATACAATCACAATCATACAATCACAATCATACAATCACAGTCATACAATCACAGTCATACAATCACAATCATACTATCACAATCATACAATCACAATCATACAATCACAATCGTACAATCACAATCGTACAATCACAATCGCACAACCACAATCAGACAATCACAATCATACAATCACAATCATACAATCACAATCATACAATCACAATCATACAATCACAATCATAGAATCACAATCACACTTTCACAATCATACAATCACAATCATACAATCACAATCATACAATCACAATCGTACAATCACAATCATACAATCACAGACATACAGTCACAGACATACAGTCGCAAGCATACAATCACAATCATACAATCACAATCATACAATCACAATCACAGAATCACAATCATACAATCACAATCGCACAACCACAATCAGACAATCACAATCATACAATCACAATCATACAATCACAATCATACAATCACAATCATGCAATCACAATCATACAATCATATTCATACAACCACAATCATACAATCACAATCGTACATTCACAATCGTACAATCACAAACGCACAACCACAATGAGACAATCACACTCATACAATCACAATCATACAATCACAATCATAACATCACAATCATACAATCGCAAACATACAATCACAATCATACAATCACAATCATACAATCACAATTATGCAATCACAATCATACAATCGCATTCATACAATCACAATCATACAATCACAATCATACAATCACAATCATACAATCACAATCATACAATCACAATCATACAATCACAATCATACAATCACAATTATGCAATCACAATCATACAATCGCATTCATACAATCGCAATCATACAATCACAATCATACAATCACAATCATACAATCACAATCATAAAATCACAAAAATACAATCATAAACATACAATCACAATCATACAATCGCAATCATACAATCACAATCATACAACCATAATCATACAATCAGAATCATACGATCGCAATCATACAATCACAATCATACCATCACAATCATACCATGACAATCATACAATCACAATCATACAATCATAATCATACAATTACAATCATAAATCACAGTCATACAATCACAATCATACAATCGCAATCATACAATCACAATCATACAATCACAATTATGCAATCACAATCATACAATCGCATTCATACAATCACAATCATACAATCACAATCATACAATCACAATCATACAATCACAATCATACAATCACAATCATACAATCACAATTATGCAATCACAATCATACAGTCGCATTCATACAATCGCAATCATACAATCACAATCATACAATCACAATCATACAATCACAATCATAAAATCACAAAAATACAATCATAAACATACAATCACAATCGTAAAATCACAATCATACAATCACAATCATACAATCATAATCATACAATCACAGTCATACGATCGCAATCATACAATCACAATCATACCATCACAATCATACCATGACAATCATACAATCACAATCATACAATCATAATCATACAATTACAATCATACATCACAATCATACAATCACAATCATACAATCGCAATCATACAATCACAATCATACAATCACAATCATACAATCACAATCATACAATCACAACCATACAATCAGAATCATACAATCACAATCATACAATCACAATCATACAATCAGAGTCATACATTCAAAATCATGCAATCACAATCATACAATCACAATCATGCAATCACAATCATACAATCATAATCATACAATCACAATCATACAATCACAATCGTACAATCACAATAGTACAATCACAATCGCACAACCACAATCAGTCAATCACACTCATACAATCACAATCATACAATCACAATTATGCAATCACATTCATACAATCGCATTCATACAATCGCAATCATACAATCACAATCATACAATCACAATCATAAAATCACAAAAATACAATCATAATCATACAATCACAATCATACAATCGCAATCATACAATCACAATCATACAATCATAATCCTACAATCACAATCATACGATCGCAATCATACAATCACAATCATATCATCACAATCATACCATCACAATCATACAATCACAATCATACAATCATAATCATACAATTACAATCATACATCACAATCATACAACCGCAATCATACAATCGCAAACATACAATCACAATCATACAATCGCAATCATACAGTTACAATCTCCCAAATACAATCTCCCAAATACAATCTCCCAAATACAATCATACAATCACAATCATACAGTCACAATCATACAATCACAATCATACTATCACAATCATACAATCACAATCATACAATCACAATCATACAATCACAATCATACAATCACAATCATACAATTACAATCATACATCGCAATCATACAATCACAATCATACAATCGCAATCATACAATCACAATCATACAATCGCAATCATACAATTACAATCTCCCAAATACAATCTCCCAAATACAATCTCCCAAATACAATCTCCCAAATACAATCATACAATCACAATCATACAGTCACAATCATACAATCACAATCATACTATCACAATCATACAATCACACTCATACAATCATAAACATACAATCACAATCATACAATCACAATCATACAATCATAATCATACAATTACAATCATACATCACAATCATACAACCGCAATCATACAATCGCAAACATACAATCACAATCATACAATCGCAATCATACAGTTACAATCTCCCAAATACAATCTCCCAAATACAATCTCCCAAATACAATCATACAATCACAATCATACAGTCACAATCATACAATCACAATCATACTATCACAATCATACAATCACACTCATACAATCACAATCATACAATCACAATCATACAGTCACAATCATAACATCACAATCATACAATCGCAAACATACAATCGCATTCATACAATCGCAATCATACAATCACAATCATACAGTCGCAATCATGCAATTACAATCTCCCAAATACAATCTCCCAAATACAATCACCCAAATACAATCATACAATCACAATCATACAATCATAATCATACAATCACAATCATACAATCACAATCATACAATCACAATCATACTATCACAATCATACTATCACAATCATACAATCACAATCATACAATCACAATCATACAATCACAATCACACAATCACAATCATACAATCACAATCATACAATCACAATCATACAATCACAATCATACAATCACAATCATACAATCACAATCATACATTCAAATTCATGCAATCACAATCATACAATCACAATCATGCAATCACAATCATACAATCATAATCATACAATCACAATCATACAATCACAATCGTACAATCACAATCGTACAATCACAATCGCACAACCACAATCAGACAATCACAATCATACAATCACAATCATACAATCACAATCATACAATCACAATCATACAATCACAATCATGCAATCACAATCATACAATCATATTCATACAACCACAATCATACAATCACAATCGTACATTCACAATCGCACAATCACAAACGCACAACCACAATCAGACAATCACACTCATACAATCACAATCATACAATCACAATCATACAGTCACAATCATAACATCACAATCATACAATCGCAAACATACAATCGCAATCATACAATCACAATCATACAATCTCAATCATACAATCACAATCATACAATCATAATCACACAATTACAATCATACATCACAATCATACAATCACAATCATACAATCGCAATCATTCAATCACAATCATACAATCGCAATCATACAATCACAATCATACAATCTCAATCATACAATCACAATCATACAATCATAATCATACAATTACAATCATACATCACAATCATACAATCACAATCATACAATCGCATTCATACAATCACAATCATACAATCGCAATCATACAATTACAATCTCCGAAATACAATCCCCCAAATACAATCATACAATCACAATCATACAATCACAATCATACAATCACAATCATACAATCACAATCATACAATCATAATCATACAATCACAATCATACAATCACAATCATACAATCACAATCATACAATCACAATCATACAATCATAATCATACAATCACAATCATACTTTCACAATCATACAATCACAATCATACAATCACAATCATACAATCACAATCATACAATCACAATCATACAATCACAATCATACAATCATAATCATACAATCACAATCATACTTTCACAATCATACAATCACAATCATACAATCACAATCATACAATCACAATCATACAATCACAATCATACAATCACAATCATACAATCACAATCATACAATCGCAATCATACAATCGCAATCATACAATCACAATCATACAATATCAATCATACAATCACAATCATACAACCACAATCAGACAATCACAATCATACAATCACAATCATACAATCACAATCATACAATCACAATTATGCAATCACAATCATACAATCGCATTCATACAATCGCAATCATACAATCACAATCATACAATCACAATCATACAATCACAATCATAAAATCACAAAAATACAATCATAATCATACAATCACAATCATACAATCGCAATCATACAATCACAATCATACAATCATAATCATACAATCGCAATCATACGATCGCAATCATACAATCACAATCATACCATCACAATCATACAATCACAATCATACAATCATAATCATACAATTAAAATCATACATCACAATCATACAATCACAATCATACAATCGCAATCATACAATCACAATCATACAATAGCAATCATACAATTACAATCTCCCAAATACAATCTCCCAAATACAATCTCCCAAATACAATCATACAGTCACAATCATGCAATCACAATCATACAATCATAATCATACAATCACAATCATACAATCACAATCGTACAATCACAATCGTACAATCACAATCGCACAAACACAATCAGACAATCACAATCATACAATCACAATCATACAATCACAATCATAGAATCTCAATCATACTTTCACAATCATACAATCACAATCATACAATCACAATCATACAATCACAGTCATACAATCACAGTCATACAATCACAATCATACTATCACAATCATACAATCACAATCATACAATCACAATCGTACAATCACAATCGTACAATCACAATCGCACAACCACAATCAGACAATCACAATCATACAATCACAATCATACAATCACAATCATAGAATCACAATCACACTTTCACAATCATACAATCACAATCATCCAATCACAATCATACAATCACAATCGTACAATCACAATCATACAATCACAGACATACAGTCACAGACATACAGTCACAAGCATACAATCACAATCATACAATCACAATCATACAATCACAATCACAGAATCACAATCATACAATCACAATCGCACAACCACAATCAGACAATCACAATCATACAATCACAATCATACAATCACAATCATACAATCACAATCATGCAATCACAATCATACAATCATATTCATACAACCACAATCATACAATCACAATCGTACATTCACAATCGTACAATCACAAACGCACAACCACAATGAGACAATCACACTCATACAATCACAATCATACAATCACAATCATAACATCACAATCATACAATCGCAAACATACAATCACAATCATACAATCACAATCATACAATCACAATTATGCAATCACAATCATACAATCGCATTCATACAATCACAATCATACAATCACAATCATACAATCACAATCATACAATCACAATCATACAATCACAATCATACAATCACAATCGTACAATCACAATCATACAATCACAATTATGCAATCACAATCATACAATCGCATTCATACAATCGCAATCATACAATCACAATCATACAATCACAATCATACAATCACAATCATAAAATCACAAAAATACAATCATAAACATACAATCACAATCATACAATCGCAATCATACAATCACAATCATACAATCATAATCCTACAATCACAATCATACGATCGCAATCATACAATCACAATCATACCATCACAATCATACCATCACAATCATACAATCACAATCATACAATCATAATCATACAATTACAATCATACATCACAATCATACAACCGCAATCATACAATCGCAAACATACAATCACAATCATACAATCGCAATCATACAGTTACAATCTCCCAAATACAATCTCCCAAATACAATCTCCCAAATACAATCATACAATCACAATCATACAGTCACAATCATACAATCACAATCATACTATCACAATCATACAATCACAATCATACAATCACAATCATACAATCACAATCATACAATCACAATCATACAATTACAATCATACATCGCAATCATACAATCACAATCATACAATCGCAATCATACAATCACAATCATACAATCATAATCCTACAATCACAATCATACGATCGCAATCATACAATCACAATCATACCATCACAATCATACCATCACAATCATACAATCACAATCATACAATCATAATCATACAATTACAATCATACATCACAATCATACAACCGCAATCATACAATCGCAAACATACAATCACAATCATACAATCGCAATCATACAGTTACAATCTCCCAAATACAATCTCCCAAATACAATCTCCCAAATACAATCATACAATCACAATCATACAGTCACAATCATACAATCACAATCATACTATCACAATCATACAATCACAATCATACAATCACAATCATACAATCACAATCATACAATCACAATCATACAATTACAATCATACATCGCAATCATACAATCACAATCATACAATCGCAATCATACAATCACAATCATACAATCGCAATCATACAATTACAATCTCCCAAATACAATCTCCCAAATACAATCTCCCAAATACAATCTCCCAAATACAATCATACAATCACAATCATACAGTCACAATCATACAATCACAATCATACTATCACAATCATACAATCACACTCATACAATCATAAACATACAATCACAATCATACAATCACAATCATACAATCATAATCATACAATTACAATCATACATCACAATCATACAACCGCAATCATACAATCGCAAACATACAATCACAATCATACAATCGCAATCATACAGTTACAATCTCCCAAATACAATCTCCCAAATACAATCTCCCAAATACAATCATACAATCACAATCATACAGTCACAATCATACAATCACAATCATACTATCACAATCATACAATCACACTCATACAATCACAATCATACAATCACAATCATACAGTCACAATCATAACATCACAATCATACAATCGCAAACATACAATCGCAATCATACAATCACAATCATACAATCTCAATCATACAATCACAATCATACAATCATAATCACACAATTACAATCATACATCACAATCATACAATCACAATCATACAATCGCAATCATTCAATCACAATCATACAATCGCAATCATACAATCACAATCATACAATCTCAATCATACAATCACAATCATACAATCATAATCATACAATTACAATCATACATCACAATCATACAATCACAATCATACAATCGCATTCATACAATCACAATCATACAATCGCAATCATACAATTACAATCTCCGAAATACAATCCCCCAAATACAATCATACAATCACAATCATACAATCACAATCATACAATCACAATCATACAATCACAATCATACAATCATAATCATACAATCACAATCATACAATCACAATCATACAATCACAATCATACAATCACAATCATACAATCACAATCATACAATCATAATCATACAATCACAATCATACTTTCACAATCATACAATCACAATCATACAATCACAATCATACAATCACAATCATACAATCACAATCATACAATCACAATCATACAATCATAATCATACAATCACAATCATACTTTCACAATCATACAATCACAATCATACAATCACAATCATACAATCACAATCATACAATCACAATCATACAATCACAATCATACAATCACAATCATACAATCGCAATCATACAATCGCAATCATACAATCACAATCATACAATATCAATCATACAATCACAATCATACAACCACAATCAGACAATCACAATCATACAATTACAATCATACAATCACAATCATACAATCACAATTATGCAATCACAATCATACAATCGCATTCATACAATCGCAATCATACAATCACAATCATACAATCACAATCATACAATCACAATCATAAAATCACAAAAATACAATCATAATCATACAATCACAATCATACAATCGCAATCATACAATCACAATCATACAATCATAATCATACAATCGCAATCATACGATCGCAATCATACAATCACAATCATACCATCACAATCATACAATCACAATCATACAATCATAATCATACAATTAAAATCATACATCACAATCATACAATCACAATCATACAATCGCAATCATACAATCACAATCATACAATAGCAATCATACAATTACAATCTCCCAAATACAATCTCCCAAATACAATCTCCCAAATACAATCATACAGTCACAATCATGCAATCACAATCATACAATCATAATCATACAATCACAATCATACAATCACAATCGTACAATCACAATCGCACAAGCACAATCAGACAATCACAATCATACAATCACAATCATACAATCACAATCATAGAATCTCAATCATACTTTCACAATCATACAATCACAATCATACAATCACAATCATACAATCACAGTCATACAATCACAGTCATACAATCACAATCATACTATCACAATCATACAATCACAATCATACAATCACAATCGTACAATCACAATCGTACAATCACAATCGCACAACCACAATCAGACAATCACAATCATACAATCACAATCATACAATCACAATCATACAATCACAATCATAGAATCACAATCACACTTTCACAATCATACAATCACAATCATACAATCACAATCATACAATCACAATCGTACAATCACAATCATACAATCACAGACATACAGTCACAGACATACAGTCACAAGCATACAATCACAATCATACAATCACAATCATACAATCACAATCATACAATCACAATCACAGAATCACAATCATACAATCACAATCGCACAACCACAATCAGACAATCACAATCATACAATCACAATCATACAATCACAATCATACAATCACAATCATGCAATCGCAATCATACAATCATATTCATACAACCACAATCATACAATCACAATCGTACATTCACAATCGTACAATCACAAACGCACAACCACAATGAGACAATCACACTCATACAATCACAATCATACAATCACAATCATAACATCACAATCATACCATCGCAAACATACAATCACAATCATACAATCACAATCATACAATCACAATTATGCAATCACAATCATACAATCGCATTCATACAATCACAATCATACAATCACAATCATACAATCACAATCATACAATCACAATCATACAATCACAATCATACAATCACAATCATACAATCACAATTATGCAATCACAATCATACAATCGCATTCATACAATCGCAATCATACAATCACAATCATACAATCACAATCATACAATCACAATCATAAAATCACAAAAATACAATCATAAACATACAATCACAATCATACAATCGCAATCATACAATCACAATCATACAACCATAATCATACAATCAGAATCATACGATCGCAATCATACAATCACAATCATACCATCACAATCATACCATGACAATCATACAATCACAATCATACAATCATAATCATACAATTACAATCATAAATCACAATCATACAATCACAATCATACAATCGCAATCATACAATCACAATCATACAATCACAATTATGCAATCACAATCATACAATCGCATTCATACAATCACAATCATACAATCACAATCATACAATCACAATCATACAATCACAATCATACAATCACAATCATACAATCACAATTATGCAATCACAATCATACAGTCGCATTCATACAATCGCAATCATACAATCACAATCATACAATCACAATCATACAATCACAATCATAAAATCACAAAAATACAATCATAAACATACAATCACAATCGTAAAATCACAATCATACAATCACAATCATACAATCATAATCATACAATCACAGTCATACGATCGCAATCATACAATCACAATCATACCATCACAATCATACCATGACAATCATACAATCACAATCATACAATCATAATCATACAATTACAATCATACATCACAATCATACAATCACAATCATACAATCGCAATCATACAATCACAATCATACAATCGCAATCATACAATTACAATCTCCCAAATACAATCTCCCAAATACAATCTCCCAAATACAATCATACAATCACAATCATACAATCACAATCATACAATCACAATCATACAATCACAATCATACTATCACAATCATACAATCACAATCATACAATCACAACCATACAATCAGAATCATACAATCACAATCATACAATCACAATCATACAATCAGAGTCATACATTCAAAATCATGCAATCACAATCATACAATCACAATCATGCAATCACAATCATACAATCATAATCATACAATCACAATCATACAATCACAATCGTACAATCACAATAGTACAATCACAATCGCACAACCACAATCAGTCAATCACACTCATACAATCACAATCATACAATCACAATTATGCAATCACATTCATACAATCGCATTCATACAACCGCAATCATACAATCACAATCATACAATCACAATCATAAAATCACAAAAATACAATCATAATCATACAATCACAATCATACAATCGCAATCATACAATCACAATCATACAATCATAATCCTACAATCACAATCATACGATCGCAATCATACAATCACAATCATACCATCACAATCATACCATCACAATCATACAATCACAATCATACAATCATAATCATACAATTACAATCATACATCACAATCATACAACCGCAATCATACAATCGCAAACATACAATCACAATCATACAATCGCAATCATACAGTTACAATCTCCCAAATACAATCTCCCAAATACAATCTCCCAAATACAATCATACAATCACAATCATACAGTCACAATCATACAATCACAATCATACTATCACAATCATACAATCACAATCATACAATCACAATCATACAATCACAATCATACAATCACAATCATACAATTACAATCATACATCGCAATCATACAATCACAATCATACAATCGCAATCATACAATCACAATCATACAATCGCAATCATACAATTACAATCTCCCAAATACAATCTCCCAAATACAATCTCCCAAATACAATCTCCCAAATACAATCATACAATCACAATCATACAGTCACAATCATACAATCACAATCATACTATCACAATCATACAATCACACTCATACAATCATAAACATACAATCACAATCATACAATCACAATCATACAATCATAATCATACAATTACAATCATACATCACAATCATACAACCGCAATCATACAATCGCAAACATACAATCACAATCATACAATCGCAATCATACAGTTACAATCTCCCAAATACAATCTCCCAAATACAATCTCCAAAATACAATCATACAATCACAATCATACAGTCACAATCATACAATCACAATCATACTATCACAATCATACAATCACACTCATACAATCACAATCATACAATCACAATCATACAGTCACAATCATAACATCACAATCATACAATCGCAAACATACAATCGCAATCATACAATCACAATCATACAATCTCAATCATACAATCACAATCATACAATCATAATCACACAATTACAATCATACATCACAATCATACAATCACAATCATACAATCGCAATCATTCAATCACAATCATACAATCGCAATCATACAATCACAATCATACAATCTCAATCATACAATCACAATCATACAATCATAATCATACAATTACAATCATACATCACAATCATACAATCACAATCATACAATCGCATTCATACAATCACAATCATACAATCGCAATCATACAATTACAATCTCCGAAATACAATCCCCCAAATACAATCATACAATCACAATCATACAATCACAATCATACAATCACAATCATACAATCACAATCATACAATCATAATCATACAATCACAATCATACAATCACAATCATACAATCACAATCATACAATCACAATCATACAATCATAATCATACAATCACAATCATACTTTCACAATCATACAATCACAATCATACAATCACAATCATACAATCACAATCATACAATCACAATCATACAATCACAATCATACAATCATAATCATACAATCACAATCATACTTTCACAATCATACAATCACAATCATACAATCACAATCATACAATCACAATCATACAATCACAATCATACAATCACAATCATACAATCACAATCATACAATCGCAATCATACAATCGCAATCATACAATCACAATCATACAATATCAATCATACAATCACAATCATACAACCACAATCAGACAATCACAATCATACAATCACAATCATACAATCACAATCATACAATCACAATTATGCAATCACAATCATACAATCGCATTCATACAATCGCAATCATACAATCACAATCATACAATCACAATCATACAATCACAATCATAAAATCACAAAAATACAATCATAATCATACAATCACAATCATACAATCGCAATCATACAATCACAATCATACAATCATAATCATACAATCGCAATCATACGATCGCAATCATACAATCACAATCATACCATCACAATCATACAATCACAATCATACAATCATAATCATACAATTAAAATCATACATCACAATCATACAATCACAATCATACAATCGCAATCATACAATCACAATCATACAATAGCAATCATACAATTACAATCTCCCAAATACAATCTCCCAAATACAATCTCCCAAATACAATCATACAGTCACAATCATGCAATCACAATCATACAATCATAATCATACAATCACAATCATACAATCACAATCGTACAATCACAATCGCACAAACACAATCAGACAATCACAATCATACAATCACAATCATACAATCACAATCATAGAATCTCAATCATACTTTCACAATCATACAATCACAATCATACAATCACAATCATACAATCACAGTCATACAATCACAGTCATACAATCACAATCATACTATCACAATCATACAATCACAATCGTACAATCACAATCGTACAATCACAATCGTACAATCACAATCGCACAACCACAATCAGACAATCACAATCATACAATCACAATCATACAATCACAATCATACAATCACAATCATACAATCACAATCATAGAATCACAATCACACTTTCACAATCATACAATCACAATCATACAATCACAATCATACAATCACAGTCGTACAATCACAATCATACAATCACAGACATACAGTCACAGACATACAGTCACAAGCATACAATCACAATCATACAATCACAATCATACAATCACAATCATACAATCACAATCACAGAATCACAATCATACAATCACAATCGCACAACCACAATCAGACAATCACAATCATACAATCACAATCATACAATCACAATCATACAATCACAATCATGCAATCACAATCATACAATCATATTCATACAACCACAATCATACAATCACAATCGTACATTCACAATCGTACAATCACAAACGCACAACCACAATGAGACAATCACACTCATACAATCACAATCATACAATCACAATCATAACATCACAATCATACCATCGCAAACATACAATCACAATCATACAATCACAATCATACAATCACAATTATGCAATCACAATCATACAATCGCATTCATACAATCACAATCATACAATCACAATCATACAATCACAATCATACAATCACAATCATACAATCACAATCATACAATCACAATCATACAATCACAATTATGCAATCACAATCATACAATCGCATTCATACAATCGCAATCATACAATCACAATCATACAATCACAATCATACAATCACAATCATACAATCACAATCATAAAATCACAAAAATACAATCATAAACATACAATCACAATCATACAATCGCAATCATACAATCACAATCATACAACCATAATCATACAATCAGAATCATACGATCGCAATCATACAATCACAATCATACCATCACAATCATACCATGACAATCATACAATCACAATCATACAATCATAATCATACAATTACAATCATAAATCACAATCATACAATCACAATCATACAATCGCAATCATACAATCACAATCATACAATCACAATTATGCAATCACAATCATACAATCGCATTCATACAATCACAATCATACAATCACAATCATACAATCACAATCATACAATCACAATCATACAATCACAATCATACAATCACAATTATGCAATCACAATCATACAGTCGCATTCATACAATCGCAATCATACAATCACAATCATACAATCACAATCATACAATCACAATCATAAAATCACAAAAATACAATCATAAACATACAATCACAATCGTAAAATCACAATCATACAATCACAATCATACAATCATAATCATACAATCACAGTCATACGATCGCAATCATACAATCACAATCATACCATCACAATCATACCATGACAATCATACAATCACAATCATACAATCATAATCATACAATTACAATCATACATCACAATCATACAATCACAATCATACAATCGCAATCATACAATCACAATCATACAATCGCAATCATACAATTACAATCTCCCAAATACAATCTCCCAAATACAATCTCCCAAATACAATCATACAATCACAATCATACAATCACAATCATACAATCACAATCATACAATCACAATCATACTATCACAATCATACAATCACAATCATACAATCACAACCATACAATCAGAATCATACAATCACAATCATACAATCACAATCATACAATCAGAGTCATACATTCAAAATCATGCAATCACAATCATACAATCACAATCATGCAATCACAATCATACAATCACAATCATACAATCACAATCATACAATTACAATCATACATCGCAATCATACAATCACAATCATACAATCGCAATCATACAATCACAATCATACAATCGCAATCATACAATTACAATCTCCCAAATACAATCTCCCAAATACAATCTCCCAAATACAATCTCCCAAATACAATCATACAATCACAATCATACAGTCACAATCATACAATCACAATCATACTATCACAATCATACAATCACACTCATACAATCATAAACATACAATCACAATCATACAATCACAATCATACAATCATAATCATACAATTACAATCATACATCACAATCATACAACCGCAATCATACAATCGCAAACATACAATCACAATCATACAATCGCAATCATACAGTTACAATCTCCCAAATACAATCTCCCAAATACAATCTCCAAAATACAATCATACAATCACAATCATACAGTCACAATCATACAATCACAATCATACTATCACAATCATACAATCACACTCATACAATCACAATCATACAATCACAATCATACAGTCACAATCATAACATCACAATCATACAATCGCAAACATACAATCGCAATCATACAATCACAATCATACAATCTCAATCATACAATCACAATCATACAATCATAATCACACAATTACAATCATACATCACAATCATACAATCACAATCATACAATCGCAATCATTCAATCACAATCATACAATCGCAATCATACAATCACAATCATACAATCTCAATCATACAATCACAATCATACAATCATAATCATACAATTACAATCATACATCACAATCATACAATCACAATCATACAATCGCATTCATACAATCACAATCATACAATCGCAATCATACAATTACAATCTCCGAAATACAATCCCCCAAATACAATCATACAATCACAATCATACAATCACAATCATACAATCACAATCATACAATCACAATCATACAATCATAATCATACAATCACAATCATACAATCACAATCATACAATCACAATCATACAATCACAATCATACAATCATAATCATACAATCACAATCATACTTTCACAATCATACAATCACAATCATACAATCACAATCATACAATCACAATCATACAATCACAATCATACAATCACAATCATACAATCATAATCATACAATCACAATCATACTTTCACAATCATACAATCACAATCATACAATCACAATCATACAATCACAATCATACAATCACAATCATACAATCACAATCATACAATCACAATCATACAATCGCAATCATACAATCGCAATCATACAATCACAATCATACAATATCAATCATACAATCACAATCATACAACCACAATCAGACAATCACAATCATACAATCACAATCATACAATCACAATCATACAATCACAATTATGCAATCACAATCATACAATCGCATTCATACAATCGCAATCATACAATCACAATCATACAATCACAATCATACAATCACAATCATAAAATCACAAAAATACAATCATAATCATACAATCACAATCATACAATCGCAATCATACAATCACAATCATACAATCATAATCATACAATCGCAATCATACGATCGCAATCATACAATCACAATCATACCATCACAATCATACAATCACAATCATACAATCATAATCATACAATTAAAATCATACATCACAATCATACAATCACAATCATACAATCGCAATCATACAATCACAATCATACAATAGCAATCATACAATTACAATCTCCCAAATACAATCTCCCAAATACAATCTCCCAAATACAATCATACAGTCACAATCATGCAATCACAATCATACAATCATAATCATACAATCACAATCATACAATCACAATCGTACAATCACAATCGCACAAACACAATCAGACAATCACAATCATACAATCACAATCATACAATCACAATCATAGAATCTCAATCATACTTTCACAATCATACAATCACAATCATACAATCACAATCATACAATCACAGTCATACAATCACAGTCATACAATCACAATCATACTATCACAATCATACAATCACAATCGTACAATCACAATCGTACAATCACAATCGTACAATCACAATCGCACAACCACAATCAGACAATCACAATCATACAATCACAATCATACAATCACAATCATACAATCACAATCATACAATCACAATCATAGAATCACAATCACACTTTCACAATCATACAATCACAATCATACAATCACAATCATACAATCACAGTCGTACAATCACAATCATACAATCACAGACATACAGTCACAGACATACAGTCACAAGCATACAATCACAATCATACAATCACAATCATACAATCACAATCATACAATCACAATCACAGAATCACAATCATACAATCACAATCGCACAACCACAATCAGACAATCACAATCATACAATCACAATCATACAATCACAATCATACAATCACAATCATGCAATCACAATCATACAATCATATTCATACAACCACAATCATACAATCACAATCGTACATTCACAATCGTACAATCACAAACGCACAACCACAATGAGACAATCACACTCATACAATCACAATCATACAATCACAATCATAACATCACAATCATACCATCGCAAACATACAATCACAATCATACAATCACAATCATACAATCACAATTATGCAATCACAATCATACAATCGCATTCATACAATCACAATCATACAATCACAATCATACAATCACAATCATACAATCACAATCATACAATCACAATCATACAATCACAATCATACAATCACAATTATGCAATCACAATCATACAATCGCATTCATACAATCGCAATCATACAATCACAATCATACAATCACAATCATACAATCACAATCATACAATCACAATCATAAAATCACAAAAATACAATCATAAACATACAATCACAATCATACAATCGCAATCATACAATCACAATCATACAACCATAATCATACAATCAGAATCATACGATCGCAATCATACAATCACAATCATACCATCACAATCATACCATGACAATCATACAATCACAATCATACAATCATAATCATACAATTACAATCATAAATCACAATCATACAATCACAATCATACAATCGCAATCATACAATCACAATCATACAATCACAATTATGCAATCACAATCATACAATCGCATTCATACAATCACAATCATACAATCACAATCATACAATCACAATCATACAATCACAATCATACAATCACAATCATACAATCACAATTATGCAATCACAATCATACAGTCGCATTCATACAATCGCAATCATACAATCACAATCATACAATCACAATCATACAATCACAATCATAAAATCACAAAAATACAATCATAAACATACAATCACAATCGTAAAATCACAATCATACAATCACAATCATACAATCATAATCATACAATCACAGTCATACGATCGCAATCATACAATCACAATCATACCATCACAATCATACCATGACAATCATACAATCACAATCATACAATCATAATCATACAATTACAATCATACATCACAATCATACAATCACAATCATACAATCGCAATCATACAATCACAATCATACAATCGCAATCATACAATTACAATCTCCCAAATACAATCTCCCAAATACAATCTCCCAAATACAATCATACAATCACAATCATACAATCACAATCATACAATCACAATCATACAATCACAATCATACTATCACAATCATACAATCACAATCATACAATCACAACCATACAATCAGAATCATACAATCACAATCATACAATCACAATCATACAATCAGAGTCATACATTCAAAATCATGCAATCACAATCATACAATCACAATCATGCAATCACAATCATACAATCATAATCATACAATCACAATCATACAATCACAATCATACAGTTACAATCTCCCAAATACAATCTCCCAAATACAATCTCCCAAATACAATCATACAATCACAATCATACAGTCACAATCATACAATCACAATCATACTATCACAATCATACAATCACAATCATACAATCACAATCATACAATCACAATCATACAATCACAATCATACAATTACAATCATACATCGCAATCATACAATCACAATCATACAATCGCAATCATACAATCACAATCATACAATCGCAATCATACAATTACAATCTCCCAAATACAATCTCCCAAATACAATCTCCCAAATACAATCATACAATCACAATCATACGATCACAATCATACAATCACAATCATACAATCACAACCATACAATCAGAATCATACAATCACAATCATACAATCACAATCATACAATCACAGTCATACATTCAAAATCATGCAATCACAATCATACAATCGCAATCATACAATTACAATCTCCCAAATACAATCTCCCAAATACAATCTCCCAAATACAATCATACAATCACAATCATACAATCACAGTCATACAATCACAATCATACAATCACAATCATACTATCACAATCATACAATCACAATCATACAATCACAACCATACAATCACAATCATGCAATCACAATCATAAAATCATAATCATACAATCACAATCATACAATTACAATCATACAATCACAATCATGCAATCACAATCATACAATCACAATCATACTATCACAATCATACAATCACAATCATACAATCAGAATCATACATTCAAAATCATGCAATCACAATCATACAATCACAATCATGCAATCACAATCATACAATCATAATCATACAATCACAATCATACAATCACAATCGTACAATCACAATCGTACAATCACAATCGCACAACCACAATCAGTCAATCACACTCATACAATCACAATCATACAATCACAATCATACAATCACAATCATACAATCACAATCATACAATCACAATCATACATTCAAAATCATGCAATCACAATCATACAATCGCAATCATACAATTAAAATCTCCCAAATACAATCTCCCAAATACAATCTCCCAAATACAATCATACAATCACAATCATACAATCACAATCACTCAATCGCAATCATACAATCACAATCATACAATCGCAATCATACAATTACAATCTCCCAAATACAATCTCCCAAATACAATCTCCCAAATACAATCTCCCAAATACAATCATACAATCACAATCATACAGTCACAATCATACAATCACAATCATACTATCACAATCATACAATCACACTCATACAATCATAAACATACAATCACAATCATACAATCACAATCATACAATCATAATCATACAATTACAATCATACATCACAATCATACAACCGCAATCATACAATCGCAAACATACAATCACAATCATACAATCGCAATCATACAGTTACAATCTCCCAAATACAATCTCCCAAATACAATCTCCCAAATACAATCATACAATCACAATCATACAGTCACAATCATACAATCACAATCATACTATCACAATCATACAATCACACTCATACAATCACAATCATACAATCACAATCATACAGTCACAATCATAACATCACAATCATACAATCGCAAACATACAATCGCAATCATACAATCACAATCATACAATCTCAATCATACAATCACAATCATACAATCATAATCACACAATTACAATCATACATCACAATCATACAATCACAATCATACAATCGCAATCATTCAATCACAATCATACAATCGCAATCATACAATCACAATCATACAATCTCAATCATACAATCACAATCATACAATCATAATCATACAATTACAATCATACATCACAATCATACAATCACAATCATACAATCGCATTCATACAATCACAATCATACAATCGCAATCATACAATTACAATCTCCGAAATACAATCCCCCAAATACAATCATACAATCACAATCATACAATCACAATCATACAATCACAATCATACAATCACAATCATACAATCATAATCATACAATCACAATCATACAATCACAATCATACAATCACAATCATACAATCACAATCATACAATCATAATCATACAATCACAATCATACTTTCACAATCATACAATCACAATCATACAATCACAATCATACAATCACAATCATACAATCACAATCATACAATCACAATCATACAATCATAATCATACAATCACAATCATACTTTCACAATCATACAATCACAATCATACAATCACAATCATACAATCACAATCATACAATCACAATCATACAATCACAATCATACAATCACAATCATACAATCGCAATCATACAATCGCAATCATACAATCACAATCATACAATATCAATCATACAATCACAATCATACAACCACAATCAGACAATCACAATCATACAATCACAATCATACAATCACAATCATACAATCACAATTATGCAATCACAATCATACAATCGCATTCATACAATCGCAATCATACAATCACAATCATACAATCACAATCATACAATCACAATCATAAAATCACAAAAATACAATCATAATCATACAATCACAATCATACAATCGCAATCATACAATCACAATCATACAATCATAATCATACAATCGCAATCATACGATCGCAATCATACAATCACAATCATACCATCACAATCATACAATCACAATCATACAATCATAATCATACAATTAAAATCATACATCACAATCATACAATCACAATCATACAATCGCAATCATACAATCACAATCATACAATAGCAATCATACAATTACAATCTCCCAAATACAATCTCCCAAATACAATCTCCCAAATACAATCATACAGTCACAATCATGCAATCACAATCATACAATCATAATCATACAATCACAATCATACAATCACAATCGTACAATCACAATCGCACAAACACAATCAGACAATCACAATCATACAATCACAATCATACAATCACAATCATAGAATCTCAATCATACTTTCACAATCATACAATCACAATCATACAATCACAATCATACAATCACAGTCATACAATCACAGTCATACAATCACAATCATACTATCACAATCATACAATCACAATCGTACAATCACAATCGTACAATCACAATCGTACAATCACAATCGCACAACCACAATCAGACAATCACAATCATACAATCACAATCATACAATCACAATCATACAATCACAATCATACAATCACAATCATAGAATCACAATCACACTTTCACAATCATACAATCACAATCATACAATCACAATCATACAATCACAATCGTACAATCACAATCATACAATCACAGACATACAGTCACAGACATACAGTCACAAGCATACAATCACAATCATACAGTCACAATCATACAATCACAATCATACAATCACAATCACAGAATCACAATCATACAATCACAATCGCACAACCACAATCAGACAATCACAATCATACAATCACAATCATACAATCACAATCATACAATCACAATCATGCAATCACAATCATACAATCATATTCATACAACCACAATCATACAATCACAATCGTACATTCACAATCGTACAATCACAAACGCACAACCACAATGAGACAATCACACTCATACAATCACAATCATACAATCACAATCATAACATCACAATCATACCATCGCAAACATACAATCACAATCATACAATCACAATCATACAATCACAATTATGCAATCACAATCATACAATCGCATTCATACAATCACAATCATACAATCACAATCATACAATCACAATCATACAATCACAATCATACAATCACAATCATACAATCACAATCATACAATCACAATTATGCAATCACAATCATACAATCGCATTCATACAATCGCAATCATACAATCACAATCATACAATCACAATCATACAATCACAATCATAAAATCACAAAAATACAATCATAAACATACAATCACAATCATACAATCGCAATCATACAATCACAATCATACAACCATAATCATACAATCAGAATCATACGATCGCAATCATACAATCACAATCATACCATCACAATCATACCATGACAATCATACAATCACAATCATACAATCATAATCATACAATTACAATCATAAATCACAATCATACAATCACAATCATACAATCGCAATCATACAATCACAATCATACAATCACAATTATGCAATCACAATCATACAATCGCATTCATACAATCACAATCATACAATCACAATCATACAATCACAATCATACAATCACAATCATACAATCACAATCATACAATCACAATTATGCAATCACAATCATACAGTCGCATTCATACAATCGCAATCATACAATCACAATCATACAATCACAATCATACAATCACAATCATAAAATCACAAAAATACAATCATAAACATACAATCACAATCGTAAAATCACAATCATACAATCACAATCATACAATCATAATCATACAATCACAGTCATACGATCGCAATCATACAATCACAATCATACCATCACAATCATACCATGACAATCATACAATCACAATCATACAATCATAATCATACAATTACAATCATACATCACAATCATACAATCACAATCATACAATCGCAATCATACAATCACAATCATACAATCGCAATCATACAATTACAATCTCCCAAATACAATCTCCCAAATACAATCTCCCAAATACAATCATACAATCACAATCATACAATCACAATCATACAATCACAATCATACAATCACAATCATACTATCACAATCATACAATCACAATCATACAATCACAACCATACAATCAGAATCATACAATCACAATCATACAATCACAATCATACAATCAGAGTCATACATTCAAAATCATGCAATCACAATCATACAATCACAATCATGCAATCACAATCATACAATCATAATCATACAATCACAATCATACAATCACAATCATACAGTTACAATCTCCCAAATACAATCTCCCAAATACAATCTCCCAAATACAATCATACAATCACAATCATACAGTCACAATCATACAATCACAATCATACTATCACAATCATACAATCACAATCATACAATCACAATCATACAATCACAATCATACAATCACAATCATACAATTACAATCATACATCGCAATCATACAATCACAATCATACAATCGCAATCATACAATCACAATCATACAATCGCAATCATACAATTACAATCTCCCAAATACAATCTCCCAAATACAATCTCCCAAATACAATCATACAATCACAATCATACGATCACAATCATACAATCACAATCATACAATCACAACCATACAATCAGAATCATACAATCACAATCATACAATCACAATCATACAATCACAGTCATACATTCAAAATCATGCAATCACAATCATACAATCGCAATCATACAATTACAATCTCCCAAATACAATCTCCCAAATACAATCTCCCAAATACAATCATACAATCACAATCATACAATCACAGTCATACAATCACAATCATACAATCACAATCATACTATCACAATCATACAATCACAATCATACAATCACAACCATACAATCACAATCATGCAATCACAATCATAAAATCATAATCATACAATCACAATCATACAATTACAATCATACAATCACAATCATGCAATCACAATCATACAATCACAATCATACTATCACAATCATACAATCACAATCATACAATCAGAATCATACATTCAAAATCATGCAATCACAATCATACAATCACAATCATGCAATCACAATCATACAATCATAATCATACAATCACAATCATACAATCACAATCGTACAATCACAATCGTACAATCACAATCGCACAACCACAATCAGTCAATCACACTCATACAATCACAATCATACAATCACAATCATACAATCACAATCATACAATCACAATCATACAATCACAATCATACATTCAAAATCATGCAATCACAATCATACAATCGCAATCATACAATTACAATCTCCCAAATACAATCTCCCAAATACAATCTCCCAAATACAATCATACAATCACAATCATACAATCACAATCACTCAATCACAATCATACTATCACAATCATACAATCACAATCATACAATCACAATCATACAATCACAATCATACAATCACAATCATACAATCACAATCATACATTCAAAATCATGCAATCACAATCATACAGTCACAGTCATGCAATCACAATCATACAATCACAATCATACAATCACAATCATACAATCACAATCATACAATCGCAATCATACAATCACAATCATACAATCGCAATCATACAATCACAATCATACAATCTCAATCATACAATCACAATCATACAATCACAATCATACAGTCACAATCATGCAATCACAATCATACAATCACAATCATACAATCTCAATCATACAATCACAATCATACAATCATAATCATACAATTACAAACATACATCACAATCATACAATCACAATCATACAATCGCAATCATACAATCACAATCATACAATCACAATCATACAGTCACAATCATACAATCACAATCATACTATCACAATCATACAATCACAATCATAAAATCACAATCATACAATTACAGTCATACATCGCAATCATACAATTACAATCATACATCACAATCATACAATCACAATCATACAATCGCAATCATACAATCACAATCATACAATCGCAATCATACAATTACAATCTCCCAAATACAATCTCCCAAATACAATCTCCCAAATACAATCATACAATCACAATCATACAGTCACAATCATACAATCATAATCATACAATTACAATCATACATCACAATCATACAATCGCAATCATACAATCACAATCATACAATCGCAATCATACAATCACAATCATACAATCACAATCATACAGTCACAATCATACAATCACAATCATACTATCACAATCATACAATCACAATCATACAATCACAATCATACAATTACAGTCATACATCGCAATCATACAATCACAATCATACAATCACAATCATACAGTCACAATCATGCAATCACAATCATACAATCACAATCATACAATCTCAATCATACAATCACAATCATACAATCATAATCATACAATTACAAACATACATCACAATCATACAATCACAATCATACAATCGCAATCATACAATCACAATCATACAATCACAATCATACAGTCACAATCATACAATCACAATCATACTATCACAATCATACAATCACAATCATACAATCACAATCATACAATCACAAGCATACAATCACAATCATACAATTACAATCATACATCGCAATCATACAATCACAATCATACAATCGCAATCATACAATCACAATCATACAATCGCAATCATACAATTACAATCTCCCAAATACAATCTCCCAAATACAATCTCCCAAATACAATCTCCCAAATACAATCATACAATCACAATCATACGATCACAATCATACAATCACAATCATACAATCACAACCATACAATCAGAATCATACAATCACAATCATACAATCACAATCATACAATCACAGTCATACAGTCAAAATCATGCAATCACAATCATACAATCGCAATCATACAATTACAATCTCCCAAATACAATCTCCCAAATACAATCTCCCAAATACAATCATACAATCACAATCATACAATCACAGTCATACAATCACAATCATACAATCACAATCATACTATCACAATCATACAATCACAATCATACAATCGCAACCATACAATCACAATCATGCAATCACAATCATAAAATCATAATCATACAATCACAATCATACAATTACAATCATACAATCACAATCATGCAATCACAATCATACAATCACAATCATACTATCACAATCATACAATCACAATCATACAATCAGAATCATACATTCAAAATCATGCAATCACAATCATACAATCACAATCATGCAATCACAATCATACAATCATAATCATACAATCACAATCATACAATCACAATCGTACAATCACAATCGTACAATCACAATCGCACAACCACAATCAGTCAATCACACTCATACAATCACAATCATACAATCTCAATCATACAATCACAATCATACAATCACAATCATACAATCACAATCATACATTCAAAATCATGCAATCACAATCATACAATCGCAATCATACAATTACAATCTCCCAAATACAATCTCCCAAATACAATCTCCCAAATACAATCATACAATCACAATCATACAATCACAATCACTCAATCACAATCATACTATCACAATCATACAATCACAATCATACAATCACAATCATACAATCACAATCATACAATCACAATCATACAATCACAATCATACAATCACAATCATACAATCACAATCATACATTCAAAATCATGCAATCACAATCATACAGTCACATACATGCAATCACAATCATACAATCACAATCATACAATCACAATCATACAATCACAATCATACAATCACAATCATACAATCGCAATCATACAATCACAATCATACAATCGCAATCATACAATCACAATCATACAATCTCAATCATACAATCACAATCATACAATCACAGTCATACAGTCACAATCATGCAATCACAATCATACAATCACAATCATACAATCTCAATCATACAATCACAATCATACAATCATAATCATACAATTACAAACATACATCACAATCATACAATCACAATCATACAATCGCAATCATACAATCACAATCATACAATCACAATCATACAGTCACAATCATACAATCACAATCATACTATCACAATCATACAATCACAATCATACAATCACAATCATACAATTACAATCTCCCAAATACAATCTCCCAAATACAATCTCCCAAATACAATCATACAATCACAATCATACAGTCACAATCATACAATCACAATCATACTATCACAATCATACAATCACAATCATACAATCACAATCATACAATTACAATCTCCCAACTACAATCTCCCAAATACAATCTCCCAAATACAATCATACAATCACAATCATACAGTCACAATCATACAATCATAATCATACAATCGCAATCATACAATCACAATCATACAATCACAATCATACAGTCACAATCATACAATCACAATCATACAATCGCAATCATACAATCACAATCATACAATCTCAATCATACGATCACAATCATACAATCACAATCATACAGTCACAATCATGCAATCACAATCATACAATCACAATCATACAATCTCAATCATACAATCACAATCATACAATCATAATCATACAATTACACACATACATCACAATCATACAATCACAATCATACAATCGCAATCATACAATCACAATCATGCAATCACAATCATACAGTCACAATCATACAATCACAATCATACTATCACAATCATACAATCACAATCATACAATCACAATCATACAATCACAATCATACAATCACAATCATACAATTACAATCATACATCGCAATCATACAATCACAATCATACAATCGCAATCATACAATCACAATCATACAATCGCAATCATACAATTACAATCTCCCAAATACAATCTCCCAAATACAATCTCCCAAATACAATCATACAATCACAATCATACGATCACAATCATACAATCACAATCATACAATCACAACCATACAATCAGAATCATACAATCACAATCATACAATCACAATCATACAATCACAGTCATACAGTCAAAATCATGCAATCACAATCATACAATCGCAATCATACAATTACAATCTCCCAAATACAATCTCCCAAATACAATCTCCCAAATACAATCATACAATCACAATCATACAATCACAGTCATACAATCACAATCATACAATCACAATCATACTTTCACAATCATACAATCACAATCATACAATCACAACCATACAATCACAATCATGCAATCACAATCATAAAATCATAATCATACAATCACAATCATACAATTACAATCATACAATCACAATCATGCAATCACAATCATACAATCACAATCATACTATCACAATCATACAATCACAATCATACAATCAGAATCATACATTCAAAATCATGCAATCACAATCATACAATCACAATCATGCAATCACAATCATACAATCATAATCATACAATCACAATCATACAATCACAATCGTACAATCACAATCGTACAATCACAATCGCACAACCACAATCAGTCAATCACACTCATACAATCACAATCATACAATCACAATCATACAATCACAATCATACAATCACAATCATACAATCACAATCATACATTCAAAATCATGCAATCACAATCATACAATCGCAATCATACAATTACAATCTCCCAAATACAATCTCCCAAATACAATCTCCCAAATACAATCATACAATCACAATCATACAATCACAATCACTCAATCACAATCATACTATCACAATCATACAATCACAATCATACAATCACAATCATACAATCACAATCATACAATCACAATCATACAATCACAATCATACAATCACAATCATACATTCAAAATCATGCAATCACAATCATACAGTCACATACATGCAATCACAATCATACAATCACAATCATACAATCACAATCATACAATCACAATCATACAATCACAATCATACAATCGCAATCATACAATCACAATCATACAATCGCAATCATACAATCACAATCATACAATCTCAATCATACAATCACAATCATACAATCACAATCATACAGTCACAATCATGCAATCACAATCATACAATCACAATCATACAATCTCAATCATACAATCACAATCATACAATCATAATCATACAATTACAAACATACATCACAATCATACAATCACAATCATACAATCGCAATCATACAATCACAATCATACAATCACAATCATACAGTCACAATCATACAATCACAATCATACTATCACAATCATACAATCACAATCATACAATCACAATCATACAATTACAGTCATACATCGCAATCATACAATTACAATCATACATCACAATCATACAATCACAATCATACAATCGCAATCATACAATCACAATCATACAATCGCAATCATACAATTACAATCTCCCAAATACAATCTCCCAAATACAATCTCCCAAATACAATCATACAATCACAATCATACAGTCACAATCATACAATCATAATCATACAATTACAATCATACATCACAATCATACAATCGCAATCATACAATCACAATCATACAATCGCAATCATACAATCACAATCATACAATCACAATCATACAGTCACAATCATACAATCACAATCATACTATCACAATCATACAATCACAATCATACAATCACAATCATACAATTACAGTCATACATCGCAATCATACAATCACAATCATACAATCACAATCATACAGTCACAATCATGCAATCACAATCATACAATCACAATCATACAATCTCAATCATACAATCACAATCATACAATCATAATCATACAATTACAAACATACATCACAATCATACAATCACAATCATACAATCGCAATCATACAATCACAATCATACAATCACAATCATACAGTCACAATCATACAATCACAATCATACAATTACAAACATACATCACAATCATACAATCGCAATCATACAATCACAATCATACAATCGCAATCATACAATTACAATCATGCAATCACAATCATACAATCATAATCATACAATCACAATCGTACAATCACAATCGTGCAATCACAATCGTACAATCACAATCGCACAACCACAATCAGACAATCACAATCGTACAATCACAATCGTACAATCACAATCGCACAAATACAATCTCCCAAATACAATCATACAATCACAATCATACAATCACAATCATACAATCACAATCATACAATCACAATCATACAATCGCAAGCATACAATCACAATCATACAATCTCAATCATACAATCACAATCATACAATCATAATCATACAATTACAATCATACAATCACAATCATACAATCACAATCATACAATCACAATTATGCAATCACATTCATACAATCGCATTCATACAATCGCAATCATACAATCACAATCATACAATCACAATCATACAATCACAATCATAAAATCACAAAAATACAATCATAATCATACAATCACAATCATACAATCACAATCATACAATCACAACCATACAATCAGAATCATACAATCACAATCATACAATCACAATCATACAATCACAATCATACATTCAAAATCATGCAATCACAATCATACAATCGCAATCATACAATTGCAATCTCCCAAATACAATCTCCCAAATACAATCTCCCAAATACAATCATACAATCACAATCATACAATCACAATCATACAATCACAATCATACTATCACAATCATACAATCACAATCATACAATCACAACCATACAATCACAATCATGCAATCACAATCATAAAATCATAATCATACAATCACAATCATACAATTACAATCATACAATCACAATCATGCAATCACAATCATACAATCACAATCATACTATCACAATCATACAATCACAATCATATAATCACAATCATACACTCACAATCATACAATCACAATCATACAATCACAATCATACAATCATAATCATACAATCACAATCATACTTTCACAATCATACAATCACAATCATACAATCACAATCATACAATCACAATCATACAATCACAATCATACAATCACAATCATACAATCACAATCATACAATCGCAATCATACAATCGCAATCATACAATCACAATCATACAATCATAATCATACAATCACAATCATACTTTCACAATCATACAATCACAATCATACAATCGCATTCATACAATCACAATCATACAATCGCAATCATACAATTACAATCTCCGAAATACAATCCCCCAAATACAATCATACAATCACAATCATACAATCACAATCATACAATCACAATCATACAATCACAATCATACAATCATAATCATACAATCACAATCATGCAATCACAATCATACAATCACAATCATACAATCACAATCATACAATCATAATCATACAATCACAATCATACTTTCACAATCATACAATCACAATCATACAATCACAATCATACAATCACAATCATACAATCACAATCATACAATCACAATCATACAATCACAATCATACAATCACAATCATACAATCGCAATCATACAATCACAATCATACAATATCAATCATACAATCACAATCATACAACCACAATTATGCAATCACAATCATACAATCGCATTCATACAATCGCAATCATACAATCACAATCATACAATCACAATCATACAATCACAATCATACAATCACAATCATAAAATCACAAAAATACAATCATAATCATACAATCACAATCATACAATCGCAATCATACAATCACAATCATACAATCACAATCATACAATAGCAATCATACAATTACAATCTCCCAAATACAATCTCCCAAATACAATCTCCCAAATACAATCATACAGTCACAATCATGCAATCACAATCATACAATCATAATCATACAATCACAATCATACAATCACAATCGTACAATCACAATAGTACAATCACAATCGCACAAACACAATCAGACAATCACAATCATACAATCACAATCATACAATCACAATCATAGAATCTCAATCATACTTTCACAATCATACAATCACAATCATACAATCACAATCATACAATCACAGTCATACAATCACAGTCATACAATCACAATCATACTATCACAATCATACAATCACAATCATACAATCACAATCGTACAATCACAATCGTACAATCACAATCGCACAACCACAATCAGACAATCACAATCATACAATCACAATCATACAATCACAATCATACAATCACAATCATAGAATCACAATCATACTTTCACAATCATACAATCACAATCATACAATCACAATCGTACAATCACAATCGTACAATCACAATCATACAATCACAGACATACAGTCACAGACATACAGTCACAAGCATACAATCACAATCATACAATCACAATCATACAATCACAATCACAGAATCACAATCATACAATCACAATCGCACAACCACAATCAGACAATCACAATCATACAATCACAATCATACAATCACAATCATACAATCACAATCATGCAATCACAATCATACAATCGCATTCATACAATCGCAATCATACAATCACAATCATACAATCACAATCATACAATCACAATCATAAAATCACAAAAATACAATCATAATCATACAATCACAATCATACAATCGCAATCATACAATCACAATCATACAATCATAATCATACAATCGCAATCATACGATCGCAATCATACAATCACAATCATACCATCACAATCATACAATCACAATCATACAATCATAATCATACAATTAAAATCATACATCACAATCATACAATCACAATCATACAATCGCAATCATACAATCACAATCATACAATAGCAATCATACAATTACAATCTCCCAAATACAATCTCCCAAATACAATCTCCCAAATACAATCATACAGTCACAATCATGCAATCACAATCATACAATCATAATCATACAATCACAATCATACAATCACAATCGTACAATCACAATCGTACAATCACAATCGCACAAACACAATCAGACAATCACAATCATACAATCACAATCATACAATCACAATCATAGAATCTCAATCATACTTTCACAATCATACAATCACAATCATACAATCACAATCATACAATCACAGTCATACAATCACAGTCATACAATCACAATCATACTATCACAATCATACAATCACAATCATACAATCACAATCATAGAATCACAATCATACTTTCACAATCATACAATCACAATCATACAATCACAATCATACAATCACAATCATACAATCACAATCATAAAATCACAAAAATACAATCATAATCATACAATCACAATCATACAATCGCAATCATACAATCACAATCATACAATCATAATCATACAATCGCAATCATACGATCGCAATCATACAATCACAATCATACCATCACAATCATACAATCACAATCATACAATCATAATCATACAATTAAAATCATACATCACAATCATACAATCACAATCATACAATCGCAATCATACAATCACAATCATACAATAGCAATCATACAATTACAATCATACAATCATAATCATACAATCACAATCATACTTTCACAATCATACAATCACAATCATACAATCACAACCATACAATCAGAATCATACAATCACAATCATACAATCACAATCATACAATCACAGTCATACAGTCAAAATCATGCAATCACAATCATACAATCGCAATCATACAATTACAATCTCCCAAATACAATCTCCCAAATACAATCTCCCAAATACAATCATACAATCACAATCATACAATCACAGTCATACAATCACAATCATACAATCACAATCATACTTTCACAATCATACAATCACAATCATACAATCACAACCATACAATCACAATCATGCAATCACAATCATAAAATCATAATCATACAATCACAATCATACAATTACAATCATACAATCACAATCATGCAATCACAATCATACAATCACAATCATACTATCACAATCATACAATCACAATCATACAATCAGAATCATACATTCAAAATCATGCAATCACAATCATACAATCACAATCATGCAATCACAATCATACAATCATAATCATACAATCACAATCATACAATCACAATCGTACAATCACAATCGTACAATCACAATCGCACAACCACAATCAGTCAATCACACTCATACAATCACAATCATACAATCACAATCATACAATCACAATCATACAATCACAATCATACAATCACAATCATACATTCAAAATCATGCAATCACAATCATACAATCGCAATCATACAATTACAATCTCCCAAATACAATCTCCCAAATACAATCTCCCAAATACAATCATACAATCACAATCATACAATCACAATCACTCAATCACAATCATACTATCACAATCATACAATCACAATCATACAATCACAATCATACAATCACAATCATACAATCACAATCATACAATCACAATCATACAATCACAATCATACATTCAAAATCATGCAATCACAATCATACAGTCACATACATGCAATCACAATCATACAATCACAATCATACAATCACAATCATACAATCACAATCATACAATCACAATCATACAATCGCAATCATACAATCACAATCATACAATCGCAATCATACAATCACAATCATACAATCTCAATCATACAATCACAATCATACAATCACAATCATACAGTCACAATCATGCAATCACAATCATACAATCACAATCATACAATCTCAATCATACAATCACAATCATACAATCATAATCATACAATTACAAACATACATCACAATCATACAATCACAATCATACAATCGCAATCATACAATCACAATCATACAATCACAATCATACAGTCACAATCATACAATCACAATCATACTATCACAATCATACAATCACAATCATACAATCACAATCATACAATTACAGTCATACATCGCAATCATACAATTACAATCATACATCACAATCATACAATCACAATCATACAATCGCAATCATACAATCACAATCATACAATCGCAATCATACAATTACAATCTCCCAAATACAATCTCCCAAATACAATCTCCCAAATACAATCATACAATCACAATCATACAGTCACAATCATACAATCATAATCATACAATTACAATCATACATCACAATCATACAATCGCAATCATACAATCACAATCATACAATCGCAATCATACAATCACAATCATACAATCACAATCATACAGTCACAATCATACAATCACAATCATACTATCACAATCATACAATCACAATCATACAATCACAATCATACAATTACAGTCATACATCGCAATCATACAATCACAATCATACAATCACAATCATACAGTCACAATCATGCAATCACAATCATACAATCACAATCATACAATCTCAATCATACAATCACAATCATACAATCATAATCATACAATTACAAACATACATCACAATCATACAATCACAATCATACAATCGCAATCATACAATCACAATCATACAATCACAATCATACAGTCACAATCATACAATCACAATCATACAATTACAAACATACATCACAATCATACAATCGCAATCATACAATCACAATCATACAATCGCAATCATACAATTACAATCATGCAATCACAATCATACAATCATAATCATACAATCACAATCGTACAATCACAATCGTGCAATCACAATCGTACAATCACAATCGCACAACCACAATCAGACAATCACAATCGTACAATCACAATCGTACAATCACAATCGCACAAATACAATCTCCCAAATACAATCATACAATCACAATCATACAATCACAATCATACAATCACAATCATACAATCACAATCATACAATCGCAAGCATACAATCACAATCATACAATCTCAATCATACAATCACAATCATACAATCATAATCATACAATTACAATCATACAATCACAATCATACAATCACAATCATACAATCACAATTATGCAATCACATTCATACAATCGCATTCATACAATCGCAATCATACAATCACAATCATACAATCACAATCATACAATCACAATCATAAAATCACAAAAATACAATCATAATCATACAATCACAATCATACAATCACAATCATACAATCACAACCATACAATCAGAATCATACAATCACAATCATACAATCACAATCATACAATCACAATCATACATTCAAAATCATGCAATCACAATCATACAATCGCAATCATACAATTGCAATCTCCCAAATACAATCTCCCAAATACAATCTCCCAAATACAATCATACAATCACAATCATACAATCACAATCATACAATCACAATCATACTATCACAATCATACAATCACAATCATACAATCACAACCATACAATCACAATCATGCAATCACAATCATAAAATCATAATCATACAATCACAATCATACAATTACAATCATACAATCACAATCATGCAATCACAATCATACAATCACAATCATACTATCACAATCATACAATCACAATCATATAATCACAATCATACACTCACAATCATACAATCACAATCATACAATCACAATCATACAATCATAATCATACAATCACAATCATACTTTCACAATCATACAATCACAATCATACAATCACAATCATACAATCACAATCATACAATCACAATCATACAATCACAATCATACAATCACAATCATACAATCGCAATCATACAATCGCAATCATACAATCACAATCATACAATCATAATCATACAATCACAATCATACTTTCACAATCATACAATCACAATCATACAATCGCATTCATACAATCACAATCATACAATCGCAATCATACAATTACAATCTCCGAAATACAATCCCCCAAATACAATCATACAATCACAATCATACAATCACAATCATACAATCACAATCATACAATCACAATCATACAATCATAATCATACAATCACAATCATGCAATCACAATCATACAATCACAATCATACAATCACAATCATACAATCATAATCATACAATCACAATCATACTTTCACAATCATACAATCACAATCATACAATCACAATCATACAATCACAATCATACAATCACAATCATACAATCACAATCATACAATCACAATCATACAATCACAATCATACAATCGCAATCATACAATCACAATCATACAATATCAATCATACAATCACAATCATACAACCACAATTATGCAATCACAATCATACAATCGCATTCATACAATCGCAATCATACAATCACAATCATACAATCACAATCATACAATCACAATCATACAATCACAATCATAAAATCACAAAAATACAATCATAATCATACAATCACAATCATACAATCGCAATCATACAATCACAATCATACAATCACAATCATACAATAGCAATCATACAATTACAATCTCCCAAATACAATCTCCCAAATACAATCTCCCAAATACAATCATACAGTCACAATCATGCAATCACAATCATACAATCATAATCATACAATCACAATCATACAATCACAATCGTACAATCACAATAGTACAATCACAATCGCACAAACACAATCAGACAATCACAATCATACAATCACAATCATACAATCACAATCATAGAATCTCAATCATACTTTCACAATCATACAATCACAATCATACAATCACAATCATACAATCACAGTCATACAATCACAGTCATACAATCACAATCATACTATCACAATCATACAATCACAATCATACAATCACAATCGTACAATCACAATCGTACAATCACAATCGCACAACCACAATCAGACAATCACAATCATACAATCACAATCATACAATCACAATCATACAATCACAATCATAGAATCACAATCATACTTTCACAATCATACAATCACAATCATACAATCACAATCGTACAATCACAATCGTACAATCACAATCATACAATCACAGACATACAGTCACAGACATACAGTCACAAGCATACAATCACAATCATACAATCACAATCATACAATCACAATCATACAATCACAATCACAGAATCACAATCATACAATCACAATCGCACAACCACAATCAGACAATCACAATCATACAATCACAATCATACAATCACAATCATACAATCACAATCATGCAATCACAATCATACAATCGCATTCATACAATCGCAATCATACAATCACAATCATACAATCACAATCATACAATCACAATCATAAAATCACAAAAATACAATCATAATCATACAATCACAATCATACAATCGCAATCATACAATCACAATCATACAATCATAATCATACAATCGCAATCATACGATCGCAATCATACAATCACAATCATACCATCACAATCATACAATCACAATCATACAATCATAATCATACAATTAAAATCATACATCACAATCATACAATCACAATCATACAATCGCAATCATACAATCACAATCATACAATAGCAATCATACAATTACAATCTCCCAAATACAATCTCCCAAATACAATCTCCCAAATACAATCATACAGTCACAATCATGCAATCACAATCATACAATCATAATCATACAATCACAATCATACAATCACAATCGTACAATCACAATCGTACAATCACAATCGCACAAACACAATCAGACAATCACAATCATACAATCACAATCATACAATCACAATCATAGAATCTCAATCATACTTTCACAATCATACAATCACAATCATACAATCACAATCATACAATCACAGTCATACAATCACAGTCATACAATCACAATCATACTATCACAATCATACAATCACAATCATACAATCACAATCATAGAATCACAATCATACTTTCACAATCATACAATCACAATCATACAATCACAATCATACAATCACAATCATACAATCACAATCATAAAATCACAAAAATACAATCATAATCATACAATCACAATCATACAATCGCAATCATACAATCACAATCATACAATCATAATCATACAATCGCAATCATACGATCGCAATCATACAATCACAATCATACCATCACAATCATACAATCACAATCATACAATCATAATCATACAATTAAAATCATACATCACAATCATACAATCACAATCATACAATCGCAATCATACAATCACAATCATACAATAGCAATCATACAATTACAATCTCCCAAATACAATCTCCCAAATACAATCTCCCAAATACAATCATACAGTCACAATCATGCAATCACAATCATACAATCATAATCATACAATCACAATCATACAATCACAATCGTACAATCACAATCGTACAATCACAATCGCACAAACACAATCAGACAATCACAATCATACAATCACAATCATACAATCACAATCATAGAATCTCAATCATACTTTCACAATCATACAATCACAATCATACAATCACAATCATACAATCACAGTCATACAATCACAATCATACAATCACAATCATACAATCAGAATCATACAATCACAATCATACAATCACAATCATAGAATCACAATCATACTTTCACAATCATACAATCACAATCATACAATCACAATCATACAATCATAATCATACAATTACAATCATAAATCACAATCATACAATCACAATCATACAATCGCAATCATACAATCACAATCATACAATCACAATTATGCAATCACAATCATACAATCGCATTCATACAATCACAATCATACAATCACAATCATACAATCACAATCATACAATCACAATCATACAATCACAATCATACAATCACAATCATACAATCACAATTATGCAATCACAATCATACAGTCGCATTCATACAATCGCAATCATACAATCACAATCATACAAACACAATCATACAATCACAATCATAAAATCACAAAAATACAATCATAAACATACAATCACAATCGTAAAATCACAATCATACAATCACAATCATACAATCATAATCATACAATCACAGTCATACGATCGCAATCATACAATCACAATCATACCATCGCAATCATACCATGACAATCATACAATCACAATCATACAATCATAATCATACAATTACAATCATACATCACAATCATACAATCACAATCATACAATCGCAATCATACAATCACAATCATACAATCGCAATCATACAATTACAATCTCCCAAATACAATCTCCCAAATACAATCTCCCAAATACAATCTCCCAAATACAATCATACAATCACAATCATACAATCACAATCATACAATCACAATCATACAATCACAATCATACAATCACAATCATACTATCACAATCATACAATCACAATCATACAATCACAACCATACAATCAGAATCATACAATCACAATCATACAATCACAATCATACAATCAGAGTCATACATTCAAAATCATGCAATCACAATCATACAATCACAATCATGCAATCACAATCATACAATCATAATCATACAATCACAATCATACAATCACAATCGTACAATCACAATAGTACAATCACAATCGCACAACCACAATCAGTCAATCACACTCATACAATCACAATCATACAATCACAATTATGCAATCACATTCATACAATCGCATTCATACAATCGCAATCATACAATCACAATCATACAATCACAATCATAAAATCACAAAAATACAATCATAATCATACAATCACAATCATACAATCGCAATCATACAATCACAATCATACAATCATAATCCTACAATCACAATCATACGATCGCAATCATACAATCACAATCATACCATCACAATCATACCATCACAATCATACAATCACAATCATACAATCATAATCATACAATTACAGTCATACATCGCAATCATACAATCACAATCATACAATCGCAATCATGCAATCACAATCATACAATCGCAATCATGCAATTACAATCTCCCAAATACAATCTCCCAAATACAATCTCCCAAATACAATCACACAATCACAATCATACAATCGCAATCATACAATCACAATCATTCAATCACAATCATACTATCACAATCGTACAATCACAATCGTACAATCACAATCGCACAACCACAATCAGACAATCACAATCATACAATCACAATCGTACAATCACAATCATACAATCACAATCATACTTTCACAATCATACTATCACAATCATACAATCACAATCATACAATCACAGTCATACAATAACAATCATACAATCACAATCATACAATCACAATCATACAATCACAATCATACAATCACAATTATGCAATCACAATCATACAATCGCATTCATACAGTCGCAATCATACAATCACAATCATACAATCACAATCACACAATCACAATCATACAATCACAATCATAAAATCACAAAAATACAATCATAATCATAGAATCACAATCATACAATCACAATCATACAATCATAATCATACAATCACAATCAGTCGATCGCAATCATACAATCACAACCATACCATCACAATCATAACATCACAATTATACAATCACAATCATACAATCGCAATCATACAATCACAATCATACAATCGCAATCATACAATTACAATCTCCCAAATGCAATCTCCCAAATACAATCTCCCAAATACAATCATACAATCACAATCATACAATCACAATCATACAATCATAATCATACAATTACAATCATACATCACAATCATACAATCGCAATCATACAATCGCAATCATACCATCACAATCATACAATCACAATCTCCCAAATACAATCATACAATCTCCCAAATACAATCATACAATCACAATCATACAATCACAATCATACAATCACAATCATACAATCACAATCATACAATCACAATCATACTTTCACAATCATACAATCACAATCATACAATCACAGTCATACAATCACAGTCATACAATCACAATCATACTATCACAATCATACAATCACAATCGTACAATCACAATCGTACAATCACAATCATACAATCACAATCATACAGTCACAATCATACAATCACAATCATACAATCACAATCATACAATCACAATCATACAATCACAATCATACAATCACAATCATACAATCGCAATCATACAATCACAATCATACAATCGCAATCATACAATCACAATCATACAATCTCAATCATACAATCACAATCATACAATCACAATCATACAGTCACAATCATGCAATCACAATCATACAATCACAATCATACAATCTCAATCATACAATCACAATCATACAATCATAATCATACAATTACAAACATACATCACAATCATACAATCACAATCATACAATCGCAATCATACAATCACAATCATACAATCACAATCATACAGTCACAATCATACAATCACAATCATACTATCACAATCATACAATCACAATCATACAATCACAATCATACAATCACAATCATACAATCACAATCATACAATTACAGTCATACATCGCAATCATACAATTACAATCATTCATCACAATCATACAATCACAATCATACAATCGCAATCATACAATCACAATCATACAATCGCAATCATACAACTACAATCTCCCAAATACAATCTCCCAAATACAATCTCCCAAATACAATCATACAATCACAATCATACAATCACAATCATACAATCACAATCATACAATCACAATCATACAATCACAATCATACAATCACAATCATACAATCACAATCATACAATCACAATCATACAATCACAATCATACAATCACAATCATACAATCACAATCATACTATCACAATCATACAATCACAATCATACAATCACAATCATACAATCACAATCATACAATCACAATCATACAATCACAATCATACAATCACAATCATACAATCACAATCATACAATCACAATCATACAATCACAATCATACATTCAAAATCATGCAATCACAATCATACAATCACAATCATGCAATCACAATCATACAATCATAATCGTACAATCACAATCGTACAATCACAATCGTACAATCACAATCGTACAATCACAATCGCACAACCACAATCAGACAATCACAATCGTACAATCACAATCGTACAATCACAATCGCACAAATACAATCTCCCAAATACAATCATACAATCACAATCATACAATCACAACCATGCAATCACAATCATACAATCATAATCATACAATCACAATCGTACAATCACAATCGTACAATCACAATCGTACAATCACAATCGCACAACCACAATCAGACAATCACAACCGTACAATCACAATCGTACAATCACAATCGCACAAATACAATCTCCCAAATACAATCATACAATCACAATCATACAAGCGCAATCATACAATCACAATCATACAATCGCAATCATACAATTACGATCTCCCAAATACAATCTCCCAAATACAATCATACAATCACAATCATACAATCACAATAATACAATCACAATCATACAATCACAATCGTACAATCACAATCATACAATCACAATCATACAATCACAATCATACAATCGCAAGCATACAATCACAATCATACAATCTCAATCATACAATCACAATCATACAATCATAATCATACAATTACAGTCATACATCGCAATCATACAATCACAATCATACAATCGCAATCATACAATCACAATCATACAATCGCAATCATGCAATTACAATCTCCCAAATACAATCTCCCAAATACAATATCCCAAATACAATCACACAATCACAATCATACAATCGCAATCATACAATCACAATCATTCAATCACAATCATACTATCACAATCGTACAATCACAATCGTACAATCACAATCGCACAACCACAATCAGACAATCACAATCATACAATCACAATCGTACAATCACAATCATACAATCACAATCATACTTTCACAATCATACTATCACAATCATACAACACAATCATACAATCACAGTCATACAATAACAATCATACAATCACAATCATACAATCACAATCATACAATCACAATCATACAATCACAATTATACAATCACAATCATACAATCGCATTCATACAATCGCAATCATACAATCACAATCATACAATCACAATCACACAATCACAATCATACAATCACAATCATAAAATCACAAAAATACAATCATAATCATACAATCACAATCATACAATCGCAATGATACAATCACAATCATACAATCATAATCATACAATCACAATCAGACGATCGCAATCATACAATCACAACCATACCATCACAATCATACCATCACAATTATACAATCACAATCATACAATCGCAATCATACAATCACAATCATACAATCGCAATCATACAATTACAATCTCCCAAATGCAATCTCCCAAATACAATCTCCCAAATACAATCATACAATCACAATCATACAATCACAATCATACAATCATAATCATACAATTACAATCATACATCACAATCATAAAATCGCAATCATACAATCGCAATCATACCATCACAATCATACAATCGCAATCATACAATCACAATCTCCCAAATACAATCATACAATCACAATCATACAATCACAATCATACAATCACAATCATACAATCACAATCATACAATTACAATCATACAATCACAATCATACAATCACAATCATACAATCACAATCATACATTCAAAATCATGCAATCACAATCATACAATCACAATCATGCAATCACAATCATACAATCATAATCATACAATCACAATCATACAATCACAATCGTACAATCACAATCGTACAATCACAATCGCACAACCACAATCAGACAATCACAATAATACAATCACAAACATACAATCACAATCATACAATCACAAAAATACAATCATAATCATACAATCACAATCATACAATCGCAATCGTACAATCACAATCATACAATCATAATCATACAATCACAATCATACAGATCGCAATCATACAATCACAATCATACCATCACAATCATACAATCACAATCATACAATCATAATCATACAATCACAATCGTACAATCACAATCGTACAATCACAATCGCACAACCACAATCAGTCAATCACACTCATACAATCACAATCATACAATCACAATCATACAATCACAATCATACAATCACAATCATACTTTCACAATCATGCAATCACCATCATACAATCACAATCATACAATCACAATCATACAAACACAATCATAGAATCTCAATCATACAATCACAATCATACAATCCTAATCATACAATTACAATCATACAATCACAATCATACAATCACAATCATACAATCACAATCATACAATCACAATTATGCAATCACATTCATACAATCGCATTCATACAATCGCAATCATACAATCACAATCATACAATCACAATCATACAATCACAATCATAAAATCACAAAAATACAATCATAATCATACAATCACAATCATACAATCGCAATCATACAATCACAATCATACAATCATAATCATACAATCACAATCACACGATCGCAATCATACAATCACAATCATACCATCACAATCATACCATCACAATCATAAAATCACAATCATACAATCATAATCATACAATTACAATCATACATCACAATCATACAATCACAATCATACAATCGCAATCATACAATCACAATCATACAATCGCAATCATACAATTACAATCTCCCAAATACAATCTCCCAAATACAATCTCCCAAATACAGTCATACAATCACAATCATACAATCAAAATCATACAATCATAATCATACAATTACAATCATACATCACAATCATACAATTGCAATCATACAATCGCAATCATACAATCACAATCATACAATCGCAATCATACAGTTACAATCTCCCAAAAACAATCTCCCAAATACAATCTCCCAAATACAATCATACAATCACAATCATACTGTCACAATCATACAATCACAATCATACTATCACAATCATACAATCACAATCATACTTTCACAATCATACAATCACAATCATACAATCGCAATCATACAATCACAGTCATACAATCACAGTCATACAATCATAATCATACAATTACAATCATACATCACAATCATACAATCACAATCATACAATCGCAATCATACAATCACAATCATACAATCGCAATCATACAATTACAATCTCCCAAATACAATCTCCCAAATACAATCAAACAATCACAATCATACAATCACAATCATACAATCACAATCATTCAATCACAATCATTCTATCACAATCATACAATCACAATCATACAATCATAATCATACAATTACAATCATACATCACAATCATACAATCACAATCATACAATCACAATCATACAATCACAGTCATACAATCACAGTCATACAATCACAATCATACTATCACAATCATACAATCACAATCGTACAATCACAATCGTACAATCACAATCATACAATCACAATCATACAATCACAATCATACAATCACAATCATACAATCACAATCATACAATCACAATCATACAATCACAATCATACAATCACAATCATACAATCGCAATCATGCAATCACAATCATACAATCATATTCATACAACCACAATCATACAATCACAATCGTACAATCACAATCGTACAATCACAATCGTACAATCACAATCGCACAACCACAATCAGACAATCACAATCGTACAATCACAATCGTACAATCACAATCGCGCAAATACAATCTCCCAAATACAATCATACAATCACAATCATACAATGACAATCATACAATCACAATCATGCAATCACAATCATACAATCATAATCATACAATCACAATCGTACAATCACAATCGTACAATCACAATCGTACAATCACAATCGCACAACCACAATCAGACAATCACAATCGTACAATCACAATCGTACAATCACAATCGCACAAATACAATCTCCCAAATACAATCATACAATCACAATCATACAATCGCAATCAAACAATCACAATCATACAATCGCAATCATACAATTACAATCTCCCAAATACAATCTCCCAAATACAATCATACAATCACAATCATACAATCACAATCATACAATCACAATCATACAATCACAATCATACAATCACAATCATACAATCACAATCATACAGTCACAATCATACAATCGCATTCATACAATCGCAATCATACAATCACAATCATACAATCGCAATCATGCAATTACAATCTCCCAAATACAATCTCCCAAATACAATCACCCAAATACAATCATACAATCACAATCATACAATCATAATCATACAATCACAATCATACAATCACAATCATACAATCACAATCATACTATCACAATCATACAATCACAATCATACAATCACAGTCATACAATCACAATCATACAATCACAATCATACAATCACAATCGTACAATCACAATCGTACAATCACAATCGTACAATCACAATCGCACAACCACAATCAGACAATCACAATCATACAATCACAATCATACAATCACAATCATACAATCACTATCATACAATCACAATCATGCAATCACAATCATACAATCATATTCATACAACCACAATCATACAATCACAATCGTACATTCACAATCGCACAATCACAAACGCACAACCACAATCAGACAATCACACTCATACAATCACAATCATACAATCACAATCATACAGTCACAATCATAACATCACAATCATACAATCGCAAACATACAATCGCAATCATACAATCACAATCATACAATCTCAATCATACAATCACAATCATACAATCATAATCATACCATTACAATCATACATCACAATCATACAATCACAATCATACAATCGCAATCATACAATCACAATCATACAATCGCAATCATACGATCACAATCATACAATCTCAATCATACAATCACAATCATACAATCATAATCATACAATTACAATCATACATCACAATCATACAATCACAATCATACAATCGCAATCATACAATCACAATCATACAATCGCAATCATACAATTACAATCTCCGAAATACAATCCCCCAAATACAATCATACAATCACAATCATACAATCACAATCATACAATCACAATCATACAATCATAATCATACAATCACAATCATACTTTCACAATCATACAATCACAATCATACAATCACAATCATACAATCACAATCATACAATCACAATCATACAATCACAATCATACAATCACAATCATACAATCACAATCATACAATCATAATCATACAATCACAATCATACTTTCACAATCATACAATCACAATCATACAATCACAATCATACAATCACAATCATACAATCACAATCATACAATCACAATCATACAATCACAATCATACAATCACAATCATACAATCGCAATCATACAATCGCAATCATACAATCGCAATCATACAATCGCAATCATACAATCGCAATCATACAATCACAATCATACAATATCAATCATACAATCACAATCATACAACCACAATCAGACAATCACAATCATACAATCACAATCATACAATCACAATCATGCAATCACAATCATACAATCGCATTCATACAATCGCAATCATACAATCACAATCATACAATCACAATCATACAATCACAATCATAAAATCACAAAAATACAATCATAATCATACAATCACAATCATACAATCGCAATCATACAATCACGATCATACAATCACAATCATACAATCATAATCATACAATCACAATCATACGATCGCAATCATACAATCACAATCATACCATCACAATCATACAATCACAATCATACAATCACAATCATACAATCATAATCATACAATTAAAATCATACATCACAATCATACAATCACAATCATACAATCGCAATCATACAATCACAATCATACAATAGCAATCATACAATTACAATCTCCCAAATACAATCTCCCAAATACAATCATACAGCCACAATCATGCAATCACAATCATACAATCATAATCATACAATCACAATCGTACAATCACAATCGTACAATCACAATCGTACAATCACAATCGCACAAACACAATCAGACAATCACAATCATACAATCACAATCATACAATCACAATCATAGAATCACAATCATACTTTCACAATCATACAATCACAATCATACAATCACAATCATACAATCACAGTCATACAATCACAGTCATACAATCACAATCATACTATCACAATCATACAATCACAATCATACAATCACAATCGTACAATCACAATCGTACAATCACAATCGCACAACCACAATCAGACAATCACAATCATACAATCACAATCATACAATCACAATCATACAATCACAATCATACAATCACAATCATAGATTCACAATCATACTTTCACAATCATACAATCACAATCATACAATCACAATCATACAATCACAATCGTACAATCACAATCATACAATCACAGACATACAGTCACAAGCATACAATCACAATCATACAATCACAATCATACAATCACAATCACAGAATCACAATCATACAATCACAATCGCACAACCACAATCAGACAATCACAATCATACAATCACAATCATACAGTCACAATCATACAATCACAATCATACAATCACAATCATACAATCACAATCATACAATCACAATCATACAATCACAATCATACAATCGCAATCATACAATCACAATCATACAATCGCAATCATACAATCACAATCATACAATCTCAATCATACAATCACAATCATACAATCACAATCATACAGTCACAATCATGCAATCACAATCATACAATCACAATCATACAATCTCAATCATACAATCACAATCATACAATCATAATCATACAATTACAAACATACATCACAATCATACAATCACAATCATACAATCGCAATCATACAATCACAATCATACAATCACAATCTTACAGTCACAATCATACAATCACAATCATACTATCACAATCATACAATCACAATCATGCAATCACAATCATACAATCACAATCATACAATTACAGTCATACATCGCAATCATACAATTACAATCATACATCACAATCATACAATCACAATCATACAATCGCAATCATACAATCACAATCATACAATCGCAATCATACAATTACAATCTCCCAAATACAATCTCCCAAAAACAATCTCCCAAATACAATCTCCCAAATACAATCATACAATCACAATCATACTGTCACAATCATACAATCACAATCATACTATCACAATCATACAATCACAATCATACTTTCACAATCATACAATCACAATCATACAATCACAATCATACAATCACAGTCATACAATCACAGTCATACAATCATAATCATACAATTACAATCATACATCACAATCATACAATCACAATCATACAATCGCAATCATACAATCACAATCATACAATCGCAATCATACAATTACAATCTCCCAAATACAATCTCCCAAATACAATCAAACAATCACAATCATACAATCACAATCATACAATCACAATCATTCAATCACAATCATTCTATCACAATCATACAATCACAATCATACAATCATAATCATACAATTACAATCATACATCACAATCATACAATCACAATCATACAATCACAATCATACAATCACAGTCATACAATCACAGTCATACAATCACAATCATACTATCACAATCATACAATCACAATCGTACAATCACAATCGTACAATCACAATCATACAATCACAATCATACAATCACAATCATACAATCACAATCATACAATCACAATCATACAATCACAATCATACAATCACAATCATACAATCACAATCATACAATCGCAATCATGCAATCACAATCATACAATCATATTCATACAACCACAATCATACAATCACAATCGTACAATCACAATCGTACAATCACAATCGTACAATCACAATCGCACAACCACAATCAGACAATCACAATCGTACAATCACAATCGTACAATCACAATCGCGCAAATACAATCTCCCAAATACAATCATACAATCACAATCATACAATGACAATCATACAATCACAATCATGCAATCACAATCATACAATCATAATCATACAATCACAATCGTACAATCACAATCGTACAATCACAATCGTACAATCACAATCGCACAACCACAATCAGACAATCACAATCGTACAATCACAATCGTACAATCACAATCGCACAAATACAATCTCCCAAATACAATCATACAATCACAATCATACAATCGCAATCAAACAATCACAATCATACAATCGCAATCATACAATTACAATCTCCCAAATACAATCTCCCAAATACAATCATACAATCACAATCATACAATCACAATCATACAATCACAATCATACAATCACAATCATACAATCACAATCATACAATCACAATCATACAATCGCATTCATACAATCGCAATCATACAATCACAATCATACAATCGCAATCATGCAATTACAATCTCCCAAATACAATCTCCCAAATACAATCACCCAAATACAATCATACAATCACAATCATACAATCATAATCATACAATCACAATCATACAATCACAATCATACAATCACAATCATACTATCACAATCATACAATCACAATCATACAATCACAATCATACAATCACAATCATACAATCACAATCGTACAATCACAATCGTACAATCACAATCGTACAATCACAATCGTACAATCACAATCGCACAACCACAATCAGACAATCACAATCATACAATCACAATCATACAATCACAATCATACAATCACTATCATACAATCACAATCATGCAATCACAATCATACAATCATATTCATACAACCACAATCATACAATCACAATCGTACATTCACAATCGCACAATCACAAACGCACAACCACAATCAGACAATCACACTCATACAATCACAATCATACAATCACAATCATACAGTCACAATCATAACATCACAATCATACAATCGCAAACATACAATCGCAATCATACAATCACAATCATGCAATCTCAATCATACAATCACAATCATACAATCATAATCATACAATTACAATCATACATCACAATCATACAATCACAATCATACAATCGCAATCATACAATCACAATCATACAATCGCAATCATACGATCACAATCATACAATCTCAATCATACAATCACAATCATACAATCATAATCATACAATTACAATCATACATCACAATCATACAATCACAATCATACAATCGCAATCATACAATCACAATCATACAATCGCAATCATACAATTACAATCTCCGAAATACAATCCCCCAAATACAATCATACAATCACAATCATACAATCACAATCATACAATCACAATCATACAATCATAATCATACAATCACAATCATACTTTCACAATCATACAATCACAATCATACAATCACAATCATACAATCACAATCATACAATCACAATCATACAATCACAATCATACAATCACAATCATACAATCACAATCATACAATCATAATCATACAATCACAATCATACTTTCACAATCATACAATCACAATCATACAATCACAATCATACAATCACAATCATACAATCACAATCATACAATCACAATCATACAATCACAATCATACAATCACAATCATACAATCACAATCATACAATCGCAATCATACAATCGCAATCATACAATCGCAATCATACAATCACAATCATACAATATCAATCATACAATCACAATCATACAACCACAATCAGACAATCACAATCATACAATCACAATCATACAATCACAATTATGCAATCACAATCATACAATCGCATTCATACAATCGCAATCATACAATCACAATCATACAATCACAATCATACAATCACAATCATACAATCACAATCATACAATCACAATCATAAAATCACAAAAATACAATCATAATCATACAATCACAATCATACAATCGCAATCATACAATCACAATCATACAATCACAATCATACAATCATAATCATACAATCACAATCATACGATCGCAATCATACAATCACAATCATACCATCACAATCATACAATCACAATCATACAATCATAATCATACAATTAAAATCATACATCACAATCATACAATCACAATCATACAATCGCAATCATACAATCACAATCATACAATAGCAATCATACAATTACAATCTCCCAAATACAATCTCCCAAATACAATCTCCCAAATACAATCATACAGCCACAATCATGCAATCACAATCATACAATCATAATCATACAATCACAATCGTACAATCACAATCGTACAATCACAATCGTACAATCACAATCGCACAAACACAATCAGACAATCACAATCATACAATCACAATCATACAATCACAATCATAGAATCACAATCATACTTTCACAATCATACAATCACAATCATACAATCACAATCATACAATCACAGTCATACAATCACAGTCATACAATCACAATCATACTATCACAATCATACAATCACAATCATACAATCACAATCGTACAATCACAATCGTACAATCACAATCGCACAACCACAATCAGACAATCACAATCATACAATCACAATCATACAATCACAATCATACAATCACAATCATAGAATCACAATCATACTTTCACAATCATACAATCACAATCATACAATCACAGTCGTACAATCACAATCGTACAATCACAATCATACAATCACAGACATACAGTCACAAGCATACAATCACAATCATACAATCACAATCATACAATCACAATCACAGAATCACAATCATACAATCACAATCGCACAACCACAATCAGACAATCACAATCATACAATCACAATCATACAGTCACAATCATACAATCACAATCATACAATCACAATCATACAATCACAATCATACAATCACAATCATACAATCACAATCATACAATCGCAATCATACAATCACAATCATACAATCGCAATCATACAATCACAATCATACAATCTCAATCATACAATCACAATCATACAATCACAATCATACAGTCACAATCATGCAATCACAATCATACAATCACAATCATACAATCTCAATCATACAATCACAATCATACAATCATAATCATACAATTACAAACATACATCACAATCATACAATCACAATCATACAATCGCAATCATACAATCACAATCATACAATCACAATCTTACAGTCACAATCATACAATCACAATCATACTATCACAATCATACAATCACAATCATACAATCACAATCATACAATCACAATCATACAATTACAGTCATACATCGCAATCATACAATTACAATCATACATCACAATCATACAATCACAATCATACAATCGCAATCATACAATCACAATCATACAATCGCAATCATACAATTACAATCTCCCAAATACAATCTCCCAAATACAATCTCCCAAATACAATCATACAATCACAATCATACAATCACAATCATACAATCACAATCATACAATCACAGTCATACAATCACAATCATACTATCACAATCATACAATCACAATCATACAATCACAATCATACAATCACAATCATACAATCACAATCATACAATCACAATCATACAATCACAATCATACAATCACAATCATACATTCAAAATCATGCAATCACAATCATACAATCACAATCATGCAATCACAATCATACAATCATAATCATACAATCACAATCGTACAATCACAATCGTACAATCACAATCGTACAATCACAATCGCACAACCATATTCAGACAATCACAAACGTACAATCACAATCGCACAAATACAATCTCCCAAATACAATCATACAATCACAATCATACAATCACAATCATGCAATCACAATCATACAATCATAATCATACAATCACAATCGTACAATCACAATCGTACAATCACAATCGTACAATCACAATCGTACAATCACAATCGCACAACCACAATCAGACAATCACAATCATACATCACAATCATTCAATCACAATCATACAATCGCGATCATACAATCACAATCATACAATCACAATCATTCAATCACAATCATACTATCACAATCGTACAATCACAATCGTACAATCACAATCGCACAACCACAATCAGACAATCACAATCATACAATCACAATCATACAATAACAATCATACAATCACAATCATACTTTCACAATCATACTGTCACAATCATACAATCACAATCATACAATCACAGTCATACAATAACAATCATACAATCACAATCATACAATCACAATCATACAATCACAATCATACAATCACAATCATACAATCACAATCATACAATCACAATTATGCAATCACAATCATACAATCGCATTCATACAATCGCAATCATACAATCACAATCATACAATCACAATCACACAATCACAATCATACAATCACAATCATAAAATCACAAAAATACAATCATAATCATACAACCACAATCATACAATCGCAATCATACAATCACAATCATACAATCATAATCATACAATCACAATCAGACGATCGCAATCATACTATCACAATCATACAATCACAATCATACAACCACAGTCATACAATAACAATCATACAATCACAATCATACAATCACAATCATACAATCACAATCATACAATCACAATTATGCAATCACAATCATACAATCGCATTCATACAATCGCAATCATACAATCACAATCATACAATCACAATCACACAATCACAATCATACAATCACAATCATAAAATCACAAAAATACAATCATAATCATACAACCACAATCATACAATCGCAATCATACAATCACAATCATACAATCATAATCATACAATCACAATCAGACGATCGCAATCATACAATCACAACCATACCATCACAATCATACCATCACAATTATACAATCACAATCATACAATCGCAATCATACAATCACAATCATACAATCGCAATCATGCAATTACAATCTCCCAAATACAATCTCCCAAATACAATTTCCCAAATACAATCACACAATCACAATCATACAATCACAATCATACAATCACAATCATACAATCACAATCATACAATCACAATCATTCAATCACAATCATACAATCGCAATCATACAATTACAATCTCCCAAATACAATCATACAGTCACAATCATTCAATCACAATCATACAATCACAATCATACAATCATAATCATACAATCACAATCATACGATCGCAATCATACAATCACAATCATACCATCACAATCATACAATCACAATCATACAATCATAATCATACAATTAAAATCATACATCACAATCATACAATCACAATCATACAATCGCAATCATACAATCACAATCATACAATAGCAATCATACAATTACAATCTCCCAAATACAATCTCCCAAATACAATCTCCCAAATACAATCATACAATCACAATCATACAATCGCAATCATACAATCGCAATCATACAATGGCAATCATACAATCACAATCATACTGTATCAATCATACAATCACAATCATACAACCACAATCAGACAATCACAATCATACAATCACAATCATACAATCACAATTATGCAATCACAATCATACAATCGCATTCATACAATCGCAATCATACAATCACAATCATACAATCACAATCATACAATCACAATCATAAAATCACAAAAATACAATCATAATCATACAATCACAATCATACAATCGCAATCATACAATCACAATCATACAATCATAATCATACAATCACAATCATACAATCGCAATCATACAATCACAATCATAGGATCACAATCATACTTTCACAATCATACAATCACAATCATACAATCACAATCATACAATCACAATCGTACAATCACAATCATACAATCGCAATCATACAGTCACAATCATACAATCACAATCATACAATCACAATCATACAATCACAATCATACAATCACAATCATACAATCGCAATCATACAATCGCAATCATACAATCGCAATCATACAATCGCAATCATACAATCACAATCATACAGTATCAATCATACAATCACAATCATACAATCTCAATCATACAATCACAATCATACAATCATAATCATACAATTACAATCATACATCACAATCATACAATCACAATCATACAATCGCAATCATACAATCGCAATCATACAATCGCAATCATACAATCACAATCATACAATCATAATCATACAATTACAATCATACATCACAATCATACAATCGCAATCATACAATCACAATCATACAATCGCAATCATACAATTACAATCTCCGAAATACAATCCCCCAAATACAATCATACAATCACAATCATACAATCACAATCATACAATCACAATCATACAATCACAATCATACAATCACAATCATACAATCATAATCATACAATCACAATCATACTTTCACAATCATACAATCACAATCATACAATCACAATCATACAATCATAATCATACAATCACAATCATACTTTCACAATCATACAATCACAATCATACAATCGCAATCATACAATCACAATCATACCATCACAATCATACAATCACAATCATACAATCATAATCATACAATTAAAATCATACATCACAATCATACAATCACAATCATACAATCGCAATCATACAATCACAATCATAGGATCACAATCATACTTTCACAATCATACAATCACAATCATACAATCACAATCATACAATCACAATCGTACAATCACAATCATACAATCGCAATCATACAATCACAATCATACAATCACAATCATACAATCACAATCATACAATCACAATCATACAATCGCAATCATACAATCGCAATCATACAATCGCAATCATACAATCACAATCATACAGTATCAATCATACAATCACAATCATATAACCACAATCAGACAATCACAATCATATAATCACAATCATACAATCACAATTATGCAATCACAATCATACAATCGCATTCATACAATCGCAATCATACAATCACAATCATACAATCACAATCATACAATCACAATCATAAAATCACAAAAATACAATCATAATCATACAATCACAATCATACAATCGCAATCATACAATCACAATCATACAATCATAATCATACAATCACAATCATACGATCGCAATCATACAATCACAATCATACCATCACAATCATACAATCACAATCATACAATCATAATCATACAATTAAAATCATACATCACAATCATACAATCACAATCATACAATCGCAATCATACAATCACAATCATACAATAGCAATCATACAATTACAATCTCCCAAATACAATCTCCCAAATACAATCTCCCAAATACAATCATACAATCACAATCATACAATCGCAATCATACAATCGCAATCATACAATCGCAATCATACAATCACAATCATACTGTATCAATCATACAATCACAATCATACAACCACAATCAGACAATCACAATCATACAATCACAATCATACAATCACAATTATGCAATCACAATCATACAATCGCATTCATACAATCGCAATCATACAATCACAATCATACAATCACAATCATACAATCACAATCATAAAATCACAAAAATACAATCATAATCATACAATCACAATCATACAATCGCAATCATACAATCACAATCATACAATCATAATCATACAATCACAATCATACAATCGCAATCATACAATCACAATCATAGGATCACAATCATACTTTCACAATCATACAATCACAATCATACAATCACAATCATACAATCACAATCGTACAATCACAATCATACAATCGCAATCATACAGTCACAATCATACAATCACAATCATACAATCACAATCATACAATCACAATCATACAATCGCAATCATACAATCGCAATCATACAATCGCAATCATACAATCGCAATCATACAATCACAATCATACAGTATCAATCATACAATCACAATCATACAATCTCAATCATACAATCACAATCATACAATCATAATCATACAATTACAATCATACATCACAATCATACAATCACAATCATACAATCGCAATCATACAATCACAATCATACAATCGCAATCATACAATCACAATCATACAATCTCAATCATACAATCACAATCATACAATCATAATCATACAATTACAATCATACATCACAATCATACAATCACAATCATACAATCGCAATCATACAATCACAATCATACAATCGCAATCATACAATTACAATCTCCGAAATACAATCCCCCAAATACAATCATACAATCACAATCATACAATCACAATCATACAATCACAATCATACAATCACAATCATACAATCATAATCATACAATCACAATCATACTTTCACAATCATACAATCACAATCATACAATCACAATCATACAATCATAATCATACAATCACAATCATACTTTCACAATCATACAATCACAATCATACAATCGCAATCATACAATCACAATCATACCATCACAATCATACAATCACAATCATACAATCATAATCATACAATTAAAATCATGCATCACAATCATACAATCACAATCATACAATCGCAATCATACAATCACAATCATAGGATCACAATCATACTTTCACAATCATACAATCACAATCATACAATCACAATCATACAATCACAATCGTACAATCACAATCATACAATCGCAATCATACAATCACAATCATACAATCACAATCATACAATCACAATCATACAATCACAATCATACAATCACAATCATACAATCGCAATCATACAATCGCAATCATACAATCGCAATCATACAATCACAATCATACAGTATCAATCATACAATCACAATCATACAACCACAATCAGACAATCACAATCATACAATCACAATCATACAATCACAATTATGCAATCACAATCATACAATCGCATTCATACAATCGCAATCATACAATCACAATCATACAATCACAATCATACAATCACAATCATAAAATCACAAAAATACAATCATAATCATACAATCACAATCATACAATCGCAATCATACAATCACAATCATACAATCATAATCATACAATCACAATCATACGATCGCAATCATACAATCACAATCATACCATCACAATCATACAATCACAATCATACAATCATAATCATACAATTAAAATCATACATCACAATCATACAATCACAATCATACAATCGCAATCATACAATCACAATCATACAATAGCAATCATACAATTACAATCTCCCAAATACAATCTCCCAAATACAATCTCCCAAATACAATCATACAATCACAATCATACAATCGCAATCATACAATCGCAATCATACAATCGCAATCATACAATCACAATCATACTGTATCAATCATACAATCACAATCATACAACCACAATCAGACAATCACAATCATACAATCACAATCATACAATCACAATTATGGAATCACAATCATACAATCGCATTCATACAATCGCAATCATACAATCACAATCATACAATCACAATCATACAATCACAATCATAAAATCACAAAAATACAATCATAATCATACAATCACAATCATACAATCGCAATCATACAATCACAATCATACAATCATAATCATACAATCACAATCATACGATCGCAATCATACAATCACAATCATACCATCACAATCATACAATCACAATCATACAATCATAATCATACAATTAAAATCATACATCACAATCATACAATCACAATCATACAATCGCAATCATACAATCACAATCATACAATAGCAATCATACAATTACAATCTCCCAAATACAATCTCCCAAATACAATCATACAGTCACAATCATGCAATCACAATCATACAATCATAATCATACAATTACAATCATACAATCACAATCGTACAATCACAATCGTACAATCACAATCGCACAAACACAATCAGACAATCACAATCATACAATCACAATCATACAATCACAATCATAGAATCACAATCATACTTTCACAATCATACAATCACAATCATACAATCACAATCATACAATCACAGTCATACAATCACAGTCATACAATCACAATCATACTATCACAATCATACAATCACAATCATACAATCACAATCGTACAATCACAATCGTACAATCACAATCGCACAACCACAATCAGACAATCACAATCATACAATCACAATCATACAATCACAATCATACAATCACAATCATACAATCACAATCATAGAATCACAATCATACTTTCACAATCATACAATCACAATCATACAATCACAATCATACAATCACAATCGTACAATCACAATCATACAATCACAGACATACAGTCACAAGCATACAATCACAATCATACAATCACAATCATACAATCACAACCACAGAATCACAATCATACAATCACAATCGCACAACCACAATCAGACAATCACAATCATACAATCACAATCATACAGTCACAATCATACAATCACAATCATACAATCACAATCATACAATCACAATCATACAATCACAATCATACAATCGCAATCATACAATCACAATCATACAATCGCAATCATACAATCACAATCATACAATCTCAATCATACAATCACAATCATGCAATCACAATCATACAATCATAATCATACAATCACAATCGTACAATCACAATCGTACAATCACAATCGTACAATCACAATCGTACAATCACAATCGCACAACCACAATCAGACAATCACAATCGTACAATCACAATCGTACAATCACAATCGCACAAATACAATCTCCCAAATACAATCATACAATCACAATCATACAATCGCAATCATACAATCACAATCATACAATCGCAATCATACAATTACAATCTCCCAAATACAATCTCCCAAATACAATCATACAATCACAATCATACAATCACAATCATACAATCACAATCATACAATCACAATCATACAATCACAATCATACAATCACAATCATACAATCACAATCATACAATCACAATCATACAATCGCAAGCATACAATCACAATCCTACAATCTCAATCATACAATCACAATCCTACAATCATAATCATACAATTACAGTCATACATCGCAATCATACAATCACAATCATACAATCGCAGTCAAACAATCACAATCATACAATCGCAATCATGCAATTACAATCTCCCAAATACAATCTCCCAAATACAATTTCCCAAATACAATCACACAATCACAATCATACAATCGCAATCATACAATCACAATCATACAATCGCAATCATACAATCACAATCATACAATCTCAATCATACAATCACAATCATACAATCATAATCATACAATTACAATCATACATCACAATCATACAATCACAATCATACAATCGCAATCATACAATCACAATCATACAATCACAATCATTCAATCACAATCATACTATCACAATCGTACAATCACAATCGTACAATCACAATCGCACAACCACAATCAGACAATCACAATCATACAATCACAATCATACAATCACAATCATACAATCACAATCATACTTTCACAATCATACTATCACAATCATACAATCACAATCATACAATCACAGTCATACAATAACAATCATACAATCACAATCATACAATCACAATCATACAATCACAATCATACAATCACAATTATGCAATCACAATCATACAATCGCATTCATACAATCGCAATCATACAATCACAATCATACAATCACAATCACACAATCACAATCATACAATCACAATCATAAAATCACAAAAATACAATCATAATCATACAATCACAATCATACAATCATAATCATACAATCACAATCAGACGATCGCAATCATACAATCACAACCATACCATCACAATCATACCATCACAATTATACAATCACAATCATACAATCGCAATCATACAATCACAATCATACAATCGCAATCATACAATTACAATCTCCCAAATGCAATCTCCCAAATACAATCTCCCAAATACAATCATACAATCACAATCATACAATCACAATCATACAATCGCAATCATACCATCACAATCATACAATCGCAATCATACAATTACAATCTCCCAAATACAATCATACAATCACAATTATACAATCACAATCATACAATCGCAATCATACAATCATAATCATACAATTACAGTCATACATCGCAATCATACAATCACAATCATACAATCGCAGTCATACAATCACAATCATACAATCGCAATCATGCAATTACAATCTCCCAAATACAATCTCCCAAATACAATCTCCCAAATACAATTTCCCAAATACAATCACACAATCACAATCATACAATCACAATCATACAATCACAATCATACAATCACAATCATACAATCACAATCATACAATCACAATCATTCAATCACAATCATACTATCACAATCGTACAATCACAATCGTACAATCACAATCGCACAACCACAATCAGACAATCACAATCATACAATCACAATCATACAATCACAATCATACAATCACAATCATACTTTCACAATCATACTATCACAATCACACAATCACAATCATACAATCACAGTCATACAATAACAATCATACAATCACAATCATACAATCACAATCATACAATCACAATCATACAATCACAATTATGCAATCACAATCATACAATCGCATTCATACAATCGCAATCATACAATCACAATCATACAATCACAATCACACAATCACAATCATACAATCACAATCATAAAATCACAAAAATACAATCATAATCATACAATCACAATCATACAATCGCAATCATACAATCACAATCATACAATCATAATCATACAATCACAATCAGACGATCGCAATCATACAATCACAACCATACCATCACAATCATACCATCACAATTATACAATCACAATCATACAATCGCAATCATACAATCACAATCATACAATCGCAATCATACAATTACAATCTCCCAAATGCAATCTCCCAAATACAATCTCCCAAATACAATCATACAATCACAATCATACAATCATAATCATACAATTACAATCATACATCACAATCATACAATCGCAATCATACAATCGCAATCATACCATCACAATCATACAATCGCAATCATACAATTACAATCACCCAAATACAATCATACAATCACAATCATACAATCACAATCATACAATCACAATCATACAATCACAATCATACAATTACAATCATACAATCACAATCATACAATCACAATCATACAATCACAATCATACATTCAAAATCATGCAATCACAATCATACAATCACAATCATGCAATCACAATCATACAATCATAATCATACAATCACAATCATACAATCACAATCGTACAATCACAATCGTACAATCACAATCGCACAACCACAATCAGACAATCACAATAATACAATCACAAACATACAATCACAATCATATAATCACAAAAATACAATCATAATCATACAATCACAATCATACAATCGCAATCGTACAATCACAATCATACAATCATAATCATACAATCACAATCATACAGATCGCAATCATACAATCACAATCATACCATCACAATCATACCATCACAATCATAAAATCACAATCATACAATCATAATCATACAATTACAATCATACATCACAATCATACAATCACAATCATACAATCGCATTCATACAATCGCAATCATACAATCACAATCATACAATCACAATCACACAATCACAATCATACAATCACAATCATAAAATCACAAAAATACAATCATAATCATACAATCACAATCGTACAATCACAATCGTACAATCACAATCGCACAACCACAATCAGTCAATCACACTCATACAATCACAATCATACAATCACAATCATACAATCACAATCATACAATCACAATTATGCAATCACAATCATACAATCGCATTCATACAATCGCAATCATACAATCACAATCATACAATCACAATCACACAATCACAATCATACAATCACAATCATAAAATCACAAAAATACAATCATAATCATACAATCACAATCATACAATCGCAATCATACAATCACAATCATACAATCATAATCATACAATCACAATCAGACGATCGCAATCATACAATCACAACCATACCATCACAATCATACCATCACAATTATACAATCACAATCATACAATCGCAATCATACAATCACAATCATACAATCGCAATCATACAATTACAATCTCCCAAATGCAATCTCCCAAATACAATCTCCCAAATACAATCATACAATCACAATCATACAATCACAATCATACAATCGCAATCATACCATCACAATCATACAATCGCAATCATACAATTACAATCTCCCAAATACAATCATACAATCACAATTATACAATCACAATCATACAATCGCAATCATACAATCATAATCATACAATTACAGTCATACATCGCAATCATACAATCACAATCATACAATCGCAGTCATACAATCACAATCATACAATCGCAATCATGCAATTACAATCTCCCAAATACAATCTCCCAAATACAATCTCCCAAATACAATTTCCCAAATACAATCACACAATCACAATCATACAATCACAATCATACAATCACAATCATACAATCACAATCATACAATCACAATCATACAATCACAATCATTCAATCACAATCATACTATCACAATCGTACAATCACAATCGTACAATCACAATCGCACAACCACAATCAGACAATCACAATCATACAATCACAATCATACAATCACAATCATACAATCACAATCATACTTTCACAATCATACTATCACAATCACACAATCACAATCATACAATCACAGTCATACAATAACAATCATACAATCACAATCATACAATCACAATCATACAATCACAATCATACAATCACAATTATGCAATCACAATCATACAATCGCATTCATACAATCGCAATCATACAATCACAATCATACAATCACAATCACACAATCACAATCATACAATCACAATCATAAAATCACAAAAATACAATCATAATCATACAATCACAATCATACAATCGCAATCATACAATCACAATCATACAATCATAATCATACAATCACAATCAGACGATCGCAATCATACAATCACAACCATACCATCACAATCATACCATCACAATTATACAATCACAATCATACAATCGCAATCATACAATCACAATCATACAATCGCAATCATACAATTACAATCTCCCAAATGCAATCTCCCAAATACAATCTCCCAAATACAATCATACAATCACAATCATACAATCACAATCATACAATCATAATCATACAATTACAATCATACATCACAATCATACAATCGCAATCATACAATCGCAATCATACCATCACAATCATACAATCGCAATCATACAATTACAATCACCCAAATACAATCATACAATCACAATCATACAATCACAATCATACAATCACAATCATACAATCACAATCATACAATTACAATCATACAATCACAATCATACAATCACAATCATACAATCACAATCATACATTCAAAATCATGCAATCACAATCATACAATCACAATCATGCAATCACAATCATACAATCATAATCATACAATCACAATCATACAATCACAATCGTACAATCACAATCGTACAATCACAATCGCACAACCACAATCAGACAATCACAATAATACAATCACAAACATACAATCACAATCATATAATCACAAAAATACAATCATAATCATACAATCACAATCATACAATCGCAATCGTACAATCACAATCATACAATCATAATCATACAATCACAATCATACAGATCGCAATCATACAATCACAATCATACCATCACAATCATACCATCACAATCATAAAATCACAATCATACAATCATAATCATACAATTACAATCATACATCACAATCATACAATCACAATCATACAATCGCATTCATACAATCGCAATCATACAATCACAATCATACAATCACAATCACACAATCACAATCATACAATCACAATCATAAAATCACAAAAATACAATCATAATCATACAATCACAATCGTACAATCACAATCGTACAATCACAATCGCACAACCACAATCAGTCAATCACACTCATACAATCACAATCATACAATCACAATCATACAATCACAATCATACAATCAAAATCATACTTTCACAATCATACAATCACAATCTCCCAAATACAATCTCCCAAATACAATCTCCCAAATACAATCATACAATCACAATCATACAGTCACAATCATACAATCACAATCATACTATCACAATCATACAATCACAATCATACAATCACAATCATACAATCACAATCATACAATTACAGTCATACATCGCAATCATACAATTACAATCATACATCACAATCATACAATCACAATCATACAATCGCAATCATACAGTCACAATCATACAATCGCAATCATACAATTACAATCTCCCAAATACAATCTCCCAAATACAATCTCCCAAATACAATCATACAATCACAATCATACAGTCACAATCATACAGTCACAATCATACAATCATAATCATACAATCGCAATCATACAATTACAATCTCCCAAATACAATCTCCCAAATACAATCTCCCAAATACAATCATACAATCACAATCATACAATCACAATCATACTTTCACAATCATACAATCACAATCATACAATCACAATCATACAATCACAGTCATACAATCACAGTCATACAAGCATAATCATACAATTACAATCATACATCACAATCATACAATCACAATCATACAATCGCAATCATACAATCACAATCATACAATCGCAATCATACAATTACAATCTCCCAAATACAATCTCCCAAATACAATCAAACAATCAAAATCATACAATCACAATCATACAATCACAATCATTCAATCACAATCATTCTATCACAATCATACAATCACAATCATACAATCATAATCATACAATTACAATCATACATCACAATCATACTATCACAATCATACAATCACAATCATACAATCACAATCATACAATCACAATCGTACAATCACAATCGTACAATCACAATCGTACAATCACAATCGTACAATCACAATCGTACAATCACAATCGCACAACCACAATCAGACAATCACAATCATACAATCACAATCATACAATCACAATCATACAATCACTATCATACAATCACAATCATGCAATCACAATCATACAATCATATTCATACAACCACAATCATACAATCACAATCGTACATTCACAATCGCACAATCACAAACGCACAACCACAATCAGACAATCACACTCATACAATCACAATCATACAATCACAATCATACAGTCACAATCATAACATCACAATCATACAATCGCAAACATACAATCGCAATCATACAATCACAATCATGCAATCTCAATCATACAATCACAATCATACAATCATAATCATACAATTACAATCATACATCACAATCATACAATCACAATCATACAATCGCAATCATACAATCACAATCATACAATCGCAATCATACGATCACAATCATACAATCTCAATCATACAATCACAATCATACAATCATAATCATACAATTACAATCATACATCACAATCATACAATCACAATCATACAATCGCAATCATACAATCACAATCATACAATCGCAATCATACAATTACAATCTCCGAAATACAATCCCCCAAATACAATCATACAATCACAATCATACAATCACAATCATACAATCACAATCATACAATCATAATCATACAATCACAATCATACTTTCACAATCATACAATCACAATCATACAATCACAATCATACAATCACAATCATACAATCACAATCATACAATCACAATCATACAATCACAATCATACAATCACAATCATACAATCATAATCATACAATCACAATCATACTTTCACAATCATACAATCACAATCATACAATCACAATCATACAATCACAATCATACAATCACAATCATACAATCACAATCATACAATCACAATCATACAATCACAATCATACAATCACAATCATACAATCGCAATCATACAATCGCAATCATACAATCGCAATCATACAATCACAATCATACAATATCAATCATACAATCACAATCATACAACCACAATCAGACAATCACAATCATACAATCACAATCATACAATCACAATTATGCAATCACAATCATACAATCGCATTCATACAATCGCAATCATACAATCACAATCATACAATCACAATCATACAATCACAATCATACAATCACAATCATAAAATCACAAAAATACAATCATAATCATACAATCACAATCATACAATCGCAATCATACAATCACAATCATACAATCACAATCATACAATCATAATCATACAATCACAATCATACGATCGCAATCATACAATCACAATCATACCATCACAATCATACAATCACAATCATACAATCATAATCATACAATTAAAATCATACATCACAATCATACAATCACAATCATACAATCGCAATCATACAATCACAATCATACAATAGCAATCATACAATTACAATCTCCCAAATACAATCTCCCAAATACAATCTCCCAAATACAATCATACAGCCACAATCATGCAATCACAATCATACAATCATAATCATACAATCACAATCGTACAATCACAATCGTACAATCACAATCGTACAATCACAATCGCACAAACACAATCAGACAATCACAATCATACAATCACAATCATACAATCACAATCATAGAATCACAATCATACTTTCACAATCATACAATCACAATCATACAATCACAATCATACAATCACAGTCATACAATCACAGTCATACAATCACAATCATACTATCACAATCATACAATCACAATCATACAATCACAATCGTACAATCACAATCGTACAATCACAATCGCACAACCACAATCAGACAATCACAATCATACAATCACAATCATACAATCACAATCATACAATCACAATCATACAATCACAATCATAGAATCACAATCATACTTTCACAATCATACAATCACAATCATACAATCACAATCGTACAATCACAATCGTACAATCACAATCATACAATCACAGACATACAGTCACAAGCATACAATCACAATCATACAATCACAATCATACAATCACAATCACAGAATCACAATCATACAATCACAATCGCACAACCACAATCAGACAATCACAATCATACAATCACAATCATACAGTCACAATCATACAATCACAATCATATAATCACAATCATACAATCACAATCATACAATCACAATCATACAATCACAATCATACAATCGCAATCATACAATCACAATCATACAATCGCAATCATACAATCACAATCATACAATCTCAATCATGCAATCACAATCATACAATCACAATCATACAGTCACAATCATGCAATCACAATCATACAATCACAATCATACAATCTCAATCATACAATCACAATCATACAATCATAATCATACAATTACAAACATACATCACAATCATACAATCACAATCATACAATCGCAATCATACAATCACAATCATACAATCACAATCTTACAGTCACAATCATACAATCACAATCATACTATCACAATCATACAATCACAATCATACAATCACAATCATACAATCACAATCATACAATCACAATCATACAATTACAGTCATACATCGCAATCATACAATTACAATCATACATCACAATCATACAATCACAATCATACAATCGCAATCATACAATCACAATCATACAATCGCAATCATACAATTACAATCTCCCAAATACAATCTCCCAAATACAATCTCCCAAATACAATCATACAATCACAATCATACAATCACAATCATACAATCACAATCATACAATCACAGTCATACAATCACAATCATACTATCACAATCATACAATCACAATCATACAATCACAATCATACAATCACAATCATACAATCACAATCATACAATCACAATCATACAATCACAATCATACAATCACAATCATACAATCACAATCATACATTCAAAATCATGCAATCACAATCATACAATCACAATCATGCAATCACAATCATACAATCATAATCATACAATCACAATCGTACAATCACAATCGTACAATCACAATCGTACAATCACAATCGCACAACCATATTCAGACAATCACAATCGTACAATCACAATCGCACAAATACAATCTCCCAAATACAATCATACAATCACAATCATACAATCACAATCATGCAATCACAATCATACAATCATAATCATACAATCACAATCGTACAATCACAATCGTACAATCACAATCGTACAATCACAATCGTACAATCACAATCGCACAACCACAATCAGACAATCACAATCATACATCACAATCATTCAATCACAATCATACAATCGCAATCATACAATCACAATCATACAATCACAATCATTCAATCACAATCATACTATCACAATCGTACAATCACAATCATACAATCACAATCGCACAACCACAATCAGACAATCACAATCATACAATCACAATCATACAATCACAATCATACAATCACAATCATACTTTCACAATCATACTGTCACAATCATACAATCACAATCATACAATCACAGTCATACAATAACAATCATACAATCACAATCATACAATCACAATCATACAATCACAATCATACAATCACAATCATACAATCACAATTATGCAATCACAATCATACAATCGCATTCATACAATCGCAATCATACAATCACAATCATACAATCACAATCACACAATCACAATCATACAATCACAATCATAAAATCACAAAAATACAATCATAATCATACAACCACAATCATACAATCGCAATCATACAATCACAATCATACAATCATAATCATACAATCACAATCAGACGATCGCAATCATACTATCACAATCATACAATCACAATCATACAACCACAGTCATACAATAACAATCATACAATCACAATCATACAATCACAATCATACAATCACAATCATACAATCACAATTATGCAATCACAATCATACAATCGCATTCATACAATCGCAATCATACAATCACAATCATACAATCACAATCACACAATCACAATCATACAATCACAATCATAAAATCACAAAAATACAATCATAATCATACAACCACAATCATACAATCGCAATCATACAATCACAATCATACAATCATAATCATACAATCACAATCAGACGATCGCAATCATACAATCACAACCATACCATCACAATCATACCATCACAATTATACAATCACAATCATACAATCGCAATCATACAATCACAATCATACAATCGCAATCATACAATTACAATCTCCCAAATGCAATCTCCCAAATACAATCTCCCAAATACAATCATACAATCACAATCATACAATCACAATCATACAATCATAATCATACAATTACAATCATACATCACAATCATACAATCGCAATCATACAATCGCAATCATACCATCACAATCATACAATCGCAATCATACAATTACAATCTCCCAAATACAATCATACAGTCACAATTATACAATCACAATCATACAATCGCAATCATACAATCATAATCATACAATTACAGTCATACATCGCAATCATACAATCACAATCATACAATCGCAGTCATACAATCACAATCATACAATCGCAATCATGCAATTACAATCTCCCAAATACAATCTCCCAAATACAATTTCCCAAATACAATCACACAATCACAATCATACAATCACAATCATACAATCACAATCATACAATCACAATCATACAATCACAATCATTCAATCACAATCATACTATCACAATCGTACAATCACAATCGTACAATCACAATCGCACAACCACAATCAGACAATCACAATCATACAATCACAATCATACAATCACAATCATACAATCACAATCATACTTTCACAATCATACTATCACAATCATACAATCACAATCATACAATCACAGTCATACAATAACAATCATACAATCACAATCATACAATCACAATCATACAATCACAATCATACAATCACAATCATATAACCACAATCAGACAATCACAATCATACAATCACAATCATACAATCACAATTATGCAATCACAATCATACAATTGCATTCATACAATCGCAATCATACAATCACAATCATACAATCACAATCATACAATCACAATCATAAAATCACAAAAATACAATCATAATCATACAATCACAATCATACAATCGCAATCATACAATCACAATCATACAATCGCAATCATACAATCGCAATCATACAATCGCAATCATACAATCACAATCATACTGTATCAATCATACAATCACAATCATACAACCACAATCAGACAATCACAATCATACAATCACAATCATACAATCACAATTATGCAATCACAATCATACAATCGCATTCATACAATCGCAATCATACAATCACAATCATACAATCACAATCATACAATCACAATCATAAAATCACAAAAATACAATCATAATCATACAATCACAATCATACAATCGCAATCATACAATCACAATCATACAATCATAATCATACAATCACAATCATACAATCGCAATCATACAATCACAATCATAGGATCACAATCATACTTTCACAATCATACAATCACAATCATACAATCACAATCATACAATCACAATCGTACAATCACAATCATACAATCGCAATCATACAGTCACAATCATACAATCACAATCATACAATCACAATCATACAATCACAATCATACAATCACAATCATACAATCGCAATCATACAATCGCAATCATACAATCGCAATCATACAATCACAATCATACAGTATCAATCATACAATCACAATCATACAATCTCAATCATACAATCACAATCATACAATCATAATCATACAATTACAATCATACATCACAATCATACAATCACAATCATACAATCGCAATCATACAATCACAATCATACAATCGCAATCATACAATCACAATCATACAATCATAATCATACAATTACAATCATACATCACAATCATACAATCACAATCATACAATCGCAATCATACAATCACAATCATACAATCGCAATCATACAATTACAATCTCCGAAATACAATCCCCCAAATACAATCATACAATCACAATCATACAATCACAATCATACAATCACAATCATACAATCACAATCATACAATCACAATCATACAATCATAATCATACAATCACAATCATACTTTCACAATCATACAATCACAATCATACAATCACAATCATACAATCATAATCATACAATCACAATCATACTTTCACAATCATACAATCACAATCATACAATCGCAATCATACAATCACAATCATACCATCACAATCATACAATCACAATCATACAATCATAATCATACAATTAAAATCATACATCACAATCATACAATCACAATCATACAATCGCAATCATACAATCACAATCATAGGATCACAATCATACTTTCACAATCATACAATCACAATCATACAATCACAATCATACAATCACAATCGTACAATCACAATCATACAATCGCAATCATACAATCACAATCATACAATCACAATCATACAATCACAATCATACAATCACAATCATACAATCGCAATCATACAATCGCAATCATACAATCGCAATCATACAATCACAATCATACAGTATCAATCATACAATCACAATCATATAACCACAATCAGACAATCACAATCATATAATCACAATCATACAATCACAATTATGCAATCACAATCATACAATCGCATTCATACAATCGCAATCATACAATCACAATCATACAATCACAATCATACAATCACAATCATAAAATCACAAAAATACAATCATAATCATACAATCACAATCATACAATCGCAATCATACAATCACAATCATACAATCATAATCATACAATCACAGTCATACGATCGCAATCATACAATCACAATCATACCATCACAATCATACAATCACAATCATACAATCATAATCATACAATTAAAATCATACATCACAATCATACAATCACAATCATACAATCGCAATCATACAATCACAATCATACAATAGCAATCATACAATTACAATCTCCCAAATACAATCTCCCAAATACAATCTCCCAAATACAATCATACAATCACAATCATACAATCGCAATCATACAATCGCAATCATACAATCGCAATCATACAATCACAATCATACTGTATCAATCATACAATCACAATCATACAACCACAATCAGACAATCACAATCATACAATCACAATCATACAATCACAATTATGCAATCACAATCATACAATCGCATTCATACAATCGCAATCATACAATCACAATCATACAATCACAATCATACAATCACAATCATAAAATCACAAAAATACAATCATAATCATACAATCACAATCATACAATCGCAATCATACAATCACAATCATACAATCATAATCATACAATCACAATCATACAATCGCAATCATACAATCACAATCATAGGATCACAATCATACTTTCACAATCATACAATCACAATCATACAATCACAATCATACAATCACAATCGTACAATCACAATCATACAATCGCAATCATACAGTCACAATCATACAATCACAATCATACAATCACAATCATACAATCACAATCATACAATCGCAATCATACAATCGCAATCATACAATCGCAATCATACAATCGCAATCATACAATCACAATCATACAGTATCAATCATACAATCACAATCATACAATCTCAATCATACAATCACAATCATACAATCATAATCATACAATTACAATCATACATCACAATCATACAATCACAATCATACAATCGCAATCATACAATCACAATCATACAATCGCAATCATACAATCACAATCATACAATCTCAATCATACAATCACAATCATACAATCATAATCATACAATTACAATCATACATCACAATCATACAATCACAATCATACAATCGCAATCATACAATCACAATCATACAATCGCAATCATACAATTACAATCTCCGAAATACAATCCCCCAAATACAATCATACAATCACAATCATACAATCACAATCATACAATCACAATCATACAATCACAATCATACAATCATAATCATACAATCACAATCATACTTTCACAATCATACAATCACAATCATACAATCACAATCATACAATCATAATCATACAATCACAATCATACTTTCACAATCATACAATCACAATCATACAATCGCAATCATACAATCACAATCATACCATCACAATCATACAATCACAATCATACAATCATAATCATACAATTAAAATCATGCATCACAATCATACAATCACAATCATACAATCGCAATCATACAATCACAATCATAGGATCACAATCATACTTTCACAATCATACAATCACAATCATACAATCACAATCATACAATCACAATCGTACAATCACAATCATACAATCGCAATCATACAATCACAATCATACAATCACAATCATACAATCACAATCATACAATCACAATCATACAATCACAATCATACAATCGCAATCATACAATCGCAATCATACAATCGCAATCATACAATCACAATCATACAGTATCAATCATACAATCACAATCATACAACCACAATCAGACAATCACAATCATACAATCACAATCATACAATCACAATTATGCAATCACAATCATACAATCGCATTCATACAATCGCAATCATACAATCACAATCATACAATCACAATCATACAATCACAATCATAAAATCACAAAAATACAATCATAATCATACAATCACAATCATACAATCGCAATCATACAATCACAATCATACAATCATAATCATACAATCACAATCATACGATCGCAATCATACAATCACAATCATACCATCACAATCATACAATCACAATCATACAATCATAATCATACAATTAAAATCATACATCACAATCATACAATCACAATCATACAATCGCAATCATACAATCACAATCATACAATAGCAATCATACAATTACAATCTCCCAAATACAATCTCCCAAATACAATCTCCCAAATACAATCATACAATCACAATCATACAATCGCAATCATACAATCGCAATCATACAATCGCAATCATACAATCACAATCATACTGTATCAATCATACAATCACAATCATACAACCACAATCAGACAATCACAATCATACAATCACAATCATACAATCACAATTATGGAATCACAATCATACAATCGCATTCATACAATCGCAATCATACAATCACAATCATACAATCACAATCATACAATCACAATCATAAAATCACAAAAATACAATCATAATCATACAATCACAATCATACAATCGCAATCATACAATCACAATCATACAATCATAATCATACAATCACAATCATACGATCGCAATCATACAATCACAATCATACCATCACAATCATACAATCACAATCATACAATCATAATCATACAATTAAAATCATACATCACAATCATACAATCACAATCATACAATCGCAATCATACAATCACAATCATACAATAGCAATCATACAATTACAATCTCCCAAATACAATCTCCCAAATACAATCATACAGTCACAATCATGCAATCACAATTATACAATCATAATCATACAATTACAATCATACAATCACAATCGTACAATCACAATCGTACAATCACAATCGCACAAACACAATCAGACAATCACAATCATACAATCACAATCATACAATCACAATCATACAATCACAATCATAGAATCACAATCATACTTTCACAATCATACAATCACAATCATACAATCACAATCATACAATCACAGTCATACAATCACAGTCATACAATCACAATCATACTATCACAATCATACAATCACAATCATACAATCACAATCGTACAATCACAATCGTACAATCACAATCGCACAACCACAATCAGACAATCACAATCATACAATCACAATCATACAATCACAATCATACAATCACAATCATACAATCACAATCATAGAATCACAATCATACTTTCACAATCATACAATCACAATCATACAATCACAATCATACAATCACAATCGTACAATCACAATCATACAATCACAGACATACAGTCACAAGCATACAATCACAATCATACAATCACAATCATACAATCACAACCACAGAATCACAATCATACAATCACAATCGCACAACCACAATCAGACAATCACAATCATACAATCACAATCATACAGTCACAATCATACAATCACAATCATACAATCACAATCATACAATCACAATCATACAATCACAATCATACAATCGCAATCATACAATCACAATCATACAATCGCAATCATACAATCACAATCATACAATCTCAATCATACAATCACAATCATGCAATCACAATCATACAATCATAATCATACAATCACAATCGTACAATCACAATCGTACAATCACAATCGTACAATCACAATCGTACAATCACAATCGCACAACCACAATCAGACAATCACAATCGTACAATCACAATCGTACAATCACAATCGCACAAATACAATCTCCCAAATACAATCATACAATCACAATCATACAATCGCAATCATACAATCACAATCATACAATCGCAATCATACAATTACAATCTCCCAAATACAATCCCCCAAATACAATCATACAATCACAATCATACAATCACAATCATACAATCACAATCATACAATCACAATCATACAATCACAATCATACAATCACAATCATACAATCACAATCATACAATCGCAAGCATACAATCACAATCCTACAATCTCAATCATACAATCACAATCCTACAATCATAATCATACAATTACAGTCATACATCGCAATCATACAATCACAATCATACAATCGCAGTCAAACAATCACAATCATACAATCGCAATCATGCAATTACAATCTCCCAAATACAATCTCCCAAATACAATTTCCCAAATACAATCACACAATCACAATCATACAATCGCAATCATACAATCACAATCATACAATCGCAATCATACAATCACAATCATACAATCTCAATCATACAATCACAATCATACAATCATAATCATACAATTACAATCATACATCACAATCATACAATCACAATCATACAATCGCAATCATACAATCACAATCATACAATCACAATCATTCAATCACAATCATACTATCACAATCGTACAATCACAATCGTACAATCACAATCGCACAACCACAATCAGACAATCACAATCATACAATCACAATCATACAATCACAATCATACAATCACAATCATACTTTCACAATCATACTATCACAATCATACAATCACAATCATACAATCACAGTCATACAATAACAATCATACAATCACAATCATACAATCACAATCATACAATCACAATCATACAATCACAATTATGCAATCACAATCATACAATCGCATTCATACAATCGCAATCATACAATCACAATCATACAATCACAATCACACAATCACAATCATACAATCACAATCATAAAATCACAAAAATACAATCATAATCATACAATCACAATCATACAATCGCAATCATACAATCACAATCATACAATCATAATCATACAATCACAATCAGACGATCGCAATCATACAATCACAACCATACCATCACAATCATACCATCACAATTATACAATCACAATCATACAATCGCAATCATACAATCACAATCATACAATCGCAATCATACAATTACAATCTCCCAAATGCAATCTCCCAAATACAATCTCCCAAATACAATCATACAATCACAATCATACAATCACAATCATACAATCGCAATCATACCATCACAATCATACAATCGCAATCATACAATTACAATCTCCCAAATACAATCATACAATCACAATTATACAATCACAATCATACAATCGCAATCATACAATCATAATCATACAATTACAGTCATACATCGCAATCATACAATCACAATCATACAATCGCAGTCATACAATCACAATCATACAATCGCAATCATGCAATTACAATCTCCCAAATACAATCTCCCAAATACAATCTCCCAAATACAATTTCCCAAATACAATCACACAATCACAATCATACAATCACAATCATACAATCACAATCATACAATCACAATCATACAATCACAATCATACAATCACAATCATTCAATCACAATCATACTATCACAATCGTACAATCACAATCGTACAATCACAATCGCACAACCACAATCAGACAATCACAATCATACAATCACAATCATACAATCACAATCATACAATCACAATCATACTTTCACAATCATACTATCACAATCACACAATCACAATCATACAATCACAGTCATACAATAACAATCATACAATCACAATCATACAATCACAATCATACAATCACAATCATACAATCACAATTATGCAATCACAATCATACAATCGCATTCATACAATCGCAATCATACAATCACAATCATACAATCACAATCACACAATCACAATCATACAATCACAATCATAAAATCACAAAAATACAATCATAATCATACAATCACAATCATACAATCACAACCATACCATCACAACCATACCATCACAATCATACCATCACAATTATACAATCACAATCATACAATCGCAATCATACAATCACAATCATACAATCGCAATCATACAATTACAATCTCCCAAATGCAATCTCCCAAATACAATCTCCCAAATACAATCATACAATCACAATCATACAATCACAATCATACAATCATAATCATACAATTACAATCATACATCACAATCATACAATCGCAATCATACAATCGCAATCATACCATCACAATCATACAATCGCAATCATACAATTACAATCACCCAAATACAATCATACAATCACAATCATACAATCACAATCATACAATCACAATCATACAATCACAATCATACAATTACAATCATACAATCACAATCATACAATCACAATCATACAATCACAATCGTACAATCACAATCGTACAATCACAATCGCACAACCACAATCAGACAATCACAATAATACAATCACAAACATACAATCACAATCATATAATCACAAAAATACAATCATAATCATACAATCACAATCATACAATCGCAATCGTACAATCACAATCATACAATCATAATCATACAATCACAATCATACAGATCGCAATCATACAATCACAATCATACCATCACAATCATACCATCACAATCATAAAATCACAATCATACAATCATAATCATACAATCACAATCATACAGTCACAATCATACAATCACAATCATACTATCACAATCATACAATCACAATCATACAATCACAATCATACAATCACAATCATACAATTACAGTCATACATCGCAATCATACAATTACAATCATACATCACAATCATACAATCACAATCATACAATCGCAATCATACAGTCACAATCATACAATCGCAATCATACAATTACAATCTCCCAAATACAATCTCCCAAATACAATCTCCCAAATACAATCATACAATCACAATCATACAGTCACAATCATACAGTCACAATCATACAATCATAATCATACAATCGCAATCATACAATTACAATCTCCCAAATACAATCTCCCAAATACAAACTCCCAAATACAATCATACAATCACAATCATACAATCACAATCATACTTTCACAATCATACAATCACAATCATACAATCACAATCATACAATCACAGTCATACAATCACAGTCATACAATCATAATCATACAATTACAATCATACATCACAATCATACAATCACAATCATACAATCGCAATCATACAATCACAATCATACAATCGCAATCATACAATTACAATCTCCCAAATACAATCTCCCAAATACAATCAAACAATCAAAATCATACAATCACAATCATACAATCACAATCATTCAATCACAATCATTCTATCACAATCATACAATCACAATCATACAATCATAATCATACAATTACAATCATACATCACAATCATACAATCACAATCATACAATCACAATCATACAATCACAGTCATACAATCACAGTCATACAATCACAATCATACTATCACAATCATACAATCACAATCGTACAATCACACTCGTACAATCACAATCATACAATCACAATCATACAATCGCAAACATACAATCGCAATCATACAATCACAATCATACAATCTCAATCATACAATCACAATCATACAATCACAATCATACAATCATAATCATACAATTACAATCATACATCACAATCATACAATCACAATCATACAATCGCAATCATACAATCACAATCATACAATTACAATCATACAATCACAATCATACAATCACAGTCATACAATCATAATCATACAATCACAATCATACTTTCACAATCATACAATCACAATCATACAATCACAATCATACAATCATAATCATACAATCACAATCATACTTTCACAATCATACAATCACAATCATACAATCGCAATCATACAATCACAATCATACCATCACAATCATACAATCACAATCATACAATCACAATCATACAATCACAATCATACAATCACAATCATACAATCGCAAGCATACAATCACAATCCTACAATCTCAATCATACAATCACAATCCTACAATCATAATCATACAATTACAGTCATACATCGCAATCATACAATCACAATCATACAATCGCAGTCAAACAATCACAATCATACAATCGCAATCATGCAATTACAATCTCCCAAATACAATCTCCCAAATACAATTTCCCAAATACAATCACACAATCACAATCATACAATCGCCATCATACAATCACAATCATACAATCGCAATCATACAATCACAATCATACAATCTCAATCATACAATCACAATCATACAATCATAATCATACAATTACAATCATACATCACAATCATACAATCACAATCATACAATCGCAATCATACAATCACAATCATACAATCACAATCATTCAATCACAATCATACTATCACAATCGTACAATCACAATCGTACAATCACAATCGCACAACCACAATCAGACAATCACAATCATACAATCACAATCATACAATCACAATCATACAATCACAATCATACTTTCACAATCATACTATCACAATCATACAATCACAATCATACAATCACAGTCATACAATAACAATCATACAATCACAATCATACAATCACAATCATACAATCACAATCATACAATCACAATTATGCAATCACAATCATACAATCGCATTCATACAATCGCAATCATACAATCACAATCATACAATCACAATCACACAATCACAATCATACAATCACAATCATAAAATCACAAAAATACAATCATAATCATACAATCACAATCATACAATCGCAATCATACAATCACAATCATACAATCATAATCATACAATCACAATCAGACGATCGCAATCATACAATCACAACCATACCATCACAATCATACCATCACAATTATACAATCACAATCATACAATCGCAATCATACAATCACAATCATACAATCGCAATCATACAATTACAATCTCCCAAATGCAATCTCCCAAATACAATCTCCCAAATACAATCATACAATCACAATCATACAATCACAATCATACAATCATAATCATACAATTACAATCATACATCACAATCATACAATCGCAATCATACCATCACAATCATACAATCGCAATCATACAATTACAATCTCCCAAATACAATCATACAATCACAATTATACAATCACAATCATACAATCGCAATCATACAATCATAATCATACAATTACAGTCATACATCGCAATCATACAATCACAATCATACAATCGCAGTCATACAATCACAATCATACAATCGCAATCATGCAATTACAATCTCCCAAATACAATCTCCCAAATACAATCTCCCAAATACAATTTCCCAAATACAATCACACAATCACAATCATACAATCACAATCATACAATCACAATCATACAATCACAATCATACAATCACAATCATTCAATCACAATCATACTATCACAATCGTACAATCACAATCGTACAATCACAATCGCACAACCACAATCAGACAATCACAATCATACAATCACAATCATACAATCACAATCATACAATCACAATCATACTTTCACAATCATACTATCACAATCATACAATCACAATCATACAATCACAGTCATACAATAACAATCATACAATCACAATCATACAATCACAATCATACAATCACAATCATACAATCACAATCATACAATCACAATTATGCAATCACAATCATACAATCGCATTCATACAATCGCAATCATACAATCACAATCATACAATCACAATCATACAATCACAATCATAAAATCACAAAAATACAATCATAATCATACAATCACAATCATACAATCGCAATCATACAATCACAATCATACAATCATAATCATACAATCACAATCAGACGATCGCAATCATACAATCACAACCATACCATCACAATCATACCATCACAATTATACAATCACAATCATACAATCGCAATCATACAATCACAATCATACAATCGCAATCATACAATTACAATCTCCCAAATGCAATCTCCCAAATACAATCTCCCAAATACAATCATACAATCACAATCATACAATCACAATCATACAATCATAATCATACAATTACAATCATACATCACAATCCTACAATCGCAATCATACAATCGCAATCATACCATCACAATCATACAATCGCAATCATACAATTACAATCACCCAAATACAATCATACAATCACAATCATACAATCACAATCATACAATCACAATCATACAATCACAATCATACAATTACAATCATACAATCACAATCATACAATCACAATCATACAATCACAATCATACATTCAGAATCATGCAATCACAATCATACAATCACAATCATGCAATCACAATCATACAATCATAATCATACAATCACAATCATACAATCACAATCGTACAATCACAATCGTACAATCACAATCGCACAACCACAATCAGACAATCACAATAATACAATCACAAACATACAATCACAATCATATAATCACAAAAATACAATCATAATCATACAATCACAATCATACAATCGCAATCGTACAATCACAATCATACAATCATAATCATACAATCACAATCATACAGATCGCAATCATACAATCACAATCATACCATCACAATCATACCATCACAATCATAAAATCACAATCATACAATCATAATCATACAATTACAATCATACATCACAATCATACAATCACAATCATACAATCGCATTCATACAATCGCAATCATACAATCACAATCATACAATCACAATCACACAATCACAATCATACAATCACAATCATAAAATCACAAAAATACAATCATAATCATACAATCACAATCGTACAATCACAATCGTACAATCACAATCGCACAACCACAATCAGTCAATCACACTCATACAATCACAATCATACAATCACAATCATACAATCACAATCATACAATCAAAATCATACTTTCACAATCATACAATCACAATCATACAATCACAATCATACAATCACAATCATACAATCACAATCATACAATCACAATCATACAATCACAATCATACAATCACAATCATACAATCACAATCATACAATCGCAATCATACAATCACAATCATAGAATCTCAATCATACAATCACAATCATACAATCCTAATCATACAATTACAATCATACAATCACAATCATACAATCACAATCATACAATCACAATCATACAATCGCAATTATGCAATCACATTCATACAATCGCATTCATACAATCGCAATCATACAATCACAATCATACAATCACAATCATACAATCACAATCATAAAATCACAAAAATACAATCATAATCATACAATCACAATCATACAATCGCAATCATACAATCGCAATCATACAATCACAATCATACAATCGCAATCATACAGTTACAATCTCCCAAATACAATCTCCCAAATACAATCTCCCAAATACAATCATACAATCACAATCATACAGTCACAATCATACAATCACAATCATAGTATCACAATCATACAATCACAATCATACAATCACAATCATACAATCACAATCATACAATTACAGTCATACATCGCAATCATACAATTACAATCATACATCACAATCATACAATCACAATCATACAATCGCAATCATACAGTCACAATCATACAATCGCAATCATACAATTACAATCTCCCAAATACAATCTCCCAAATACAGTCTCCCAAATACAATCATACAATCACAATCATACATTCACAATCATACAGTCACAATCATACAATCATAATCATACAATCGCAATCATACAATTACAATCTCCCAAATACAATCTCCCAAATACAATCATACAATCACAATCATACAATCACAATCATACTTTCACAATCATACAATCACAATCATACAATCACAATCATACAATCACAGTCATACAATCACAGTCATACAATCATAATCATACAATTACAATCATACATCACAATCATACAATCACAATCATACAATCGCAATCATACAATCACAATCATACAATCGCAATCATACAATTACAATCTCCCAAATACAATCTCCCAAATACAATCAAACAATCAAAATCATACAATCACAATCATACAATCACAATCATTCAATCACAATCATTCTATCACAATCATACAATCACAATCATACAATCATAATCATACAATTACAATCATACATCACAATCATACAATCACAATCATACAATCACAATCATACAATCACAGTCATACAATCACAGTCATACAATCACAATCATACTATCACAATCATACAATCACAATCGTACAATCACACTCGTACAATCACAATCATACAATCACAATCATACAATCGCAAACATACAATCGCAATCATACAATCACAATCATACAATCTCAATCATACAATCACAATCATACAATCACAATCATACAATCATAATCATACAATTACAATCATACATCACAATCATACAATCACAATCATACAATCGCAATCATACAATCACAATCATACAATCACAATCATACAATCACAATCATACAATCACAGTCATACAATCATAATCATACAATCACAATCATACTTTCACAATCATACAATCACAATCATACAATCACAATCATACAATCATAATCATACAATCACAATCATACTTTCACACTCATACAATCACAATCATACAATCGCAATCATACAATCACAATCATACCATCACAATCATACAATCACAATCATACAATCATAATCATACAATTAAAATCATACATCACAATCATACAATCACAATCATACAATCGCAATCATACAATCACAATCATAGGATCACAATCATACTTTGACAATCATACAATCACAATCATACAATCACAATCATACAATCACAATCGTACAATCACAATCATACAATCACAGACATACAGTCACAAGCATACAATCACAATCATACAATCACAATCATACAATCACAATCACAGAATCACAATCATACAATCACAATCGCACAACCACAATCATACAATCACAATCATACAATCGCAATCATACAATCACAATCATAGGATCACAATCATACTTTCACAATCATACAATCACAATCATACAATCACAATCATACAATCACAATCGTACAATCACAATCATACAATCACAATCATACAATCACAATCATACAATCACAATCATACAATCACAATCATACAATCACAATCATACAATCACAATCATACAATCGCAATCATACAATCGCAATCATACAATCGCAATCATACAATCACAACCACAGAATCACAATCATACAATCACAATCGCACAACCACAATCAGACAATCACAATCATACAATCACAATCATACAGTCACAATCATACAATCACAATCATACAATCACAATCATACAATCACAATCATACAATCACAATCATATAATCGCAATCATACAATCACAATCATACAATCGCAATCATACAATCACAATCATACAATCTCAATCATACAATCACAATCATGCAATCACAATCATACAATCATAATCATACAATCACAATCGTACAATCACAATCGTACAATCACAATCGTACAATCACAATCGTACAATCACAATCGCACAACCACAATCAGACAATCACAATCGTACAATCACAATCGTACAATCACAATCGCACAAATACAATCTCCCAAATACAATCATACAATCACAATCATACAATCGCAATCATACAATCACAATCATACAATCGCAATCATACAATTACAATCTCCCAAATACAATCTCCCAAATACAATCATACAATCACAATCATACAATCACAATCATACAATCACAATCATACAATCACAATCATACAATCACAATCATACAATCACAATCATACAATCACAATCATACAATCACAATCATACAATCGCAAGCATACAATCACAATCATACAATCGCAATCATACAATCACAATCATACAATCGCAATCATACAATTACAATCTCCCAAATACAATCTCCCAAATACAATCATACAATCACAATCATACAATCACAATCATACAATCACAATCATACAATCACAATCATACAATCACAATCATACAATCACAATCATACAATCACAATCATACAATCACAATCATACAATCGCAAGCATACAATCACAATCATACAATCTCAATCATACAATCACAATCATACAATCATAATCATACAATTACAGTCATACATCGCAATCATACAATCACAATCATACAATCGCAGTCAAACAATCACAATCATACAATCGCAATCATGCAATTACAATCTCCCAAATACAATCTCCCAAATACAATTTCCCAAATACAATCACACAATCACAATCATACAATCGCAATCATACAATCACAATCATACAATCGCAATCATACAATCACAATCATACAATCTCAATCATACAATCACAATCATACAATCATAATCATACAATTACAATCATACATCACAATCATACAATCACAATCATACAATCGCAATCATACAATCACAATCATACAATCACAATCATTCAATCACAATCATACTATCACAATCGTACAATCACAATCGTACAATCACAATCGCACAACCACAATCAGACAATCACAATCATACAATCACAATCATACAATCATAATCATACAATTACAGTCATACATCACAATCATACAATCACAATCATACAATCGCAATCATACAATCACAATCATACAATCGCAATCATACAATTACAATCTCCCAAATGCAATCTCCCAAATACAATCTCCCAAATACAATCATACAATCACAATCATACAATCACAATCATACAATCATAATCATACAATTACAATCATACATCACAATCATACAATCGCAATCATACAATCGCAATCATACCATCACAATCATACAATCGCAATCATACAATTACAATCACCCAAATACAATCATACAATCACAATCATACAATCACAATCATACAATCACAATCATACAATCACAATCATACAATTACAATCATACAATCACAATCATACAATCACAATCATACAATCACAATCATACATTCAAAATCATGCAATCACAATCATACAATCACAATCATGCAATCACAATCATACAATCATAATCATACAATCACAATCATACAATCACAATCGTACAATCACAATCGTACAATCACAATCGCACAACCACAATCAGACAATCACAATAGTACAATCACAAACATACAATCACAATCATATAATCACAATCATACAATCAAAATCATACTTTCACAATCATACAATCACAATCATACAATCACAATCATACAATCACAATCATACAATCACAATCATACAATCACAATCATACAATCACAATCATACAATCGCAATCATACAATCACAATCATACAATCACAATCATACAATCACAATTATGCAATCACATTCATACAATCGCATTCATACAATCGCAATCATACAATCACAATCATACAATCACAATCATACAATCACAATCATAAAATCACAAAAATACAATCATAATCATACAATCACAATCATACAATCGCAATCATACAATCGCAATCATACAATCACAATCATACAATCGCAATCATACAGTTAAAATCTCCCAAATACAATCTCCCAAATACAATCTCCCAAATACAATCATACAATCACAATCATACAGTCACAATCATACAATCACAATCATACTATCACAATCATACAATCACAATCATACAATCACAATCATACAATCACAATCATACAATTACAGTCATACATCGCAATCATACAATTACAATCATACATCACAATCATACAATCACAATCATACAATCGCAATCATACAGTCACAATCATACAATCGCAATCATACAATTACAATCTCCCAAATACAATCTCCCAAATACAATCTCCCAAACACAATCATACAATCACAATCATACAGTCACAATCATACAGTCACAATCATACAATCATAATCATACAATCGCAATCATACAATTACAATCTCCCAAATACAATCTCCCAAATACAATCTCCCAAATACAATCATACAATCACAATCATACAATCACAATCATACTTTCACAATCATACAATCACAATCATACAATCACAATCATACAATCACAGTCATACAATCACAGTCATACAATCATAATCATACAATTACAATCATACATCACAATCATACAATCACAATCATACAATCGCAATCATACAATCACAATCATACAATCGCAATCATACAATTACAATCTCCCAAATACAATCTCCCAAATACAATCAAACAATCACAATCATACAATCACAATCATACAATCACAATCATTCAATCACAATCATTCTATCACAATCATACAATCACAATCATACAATCATAATCATGCAGTTACAATCTCCCAAATACAATCTCCCAAATACAATCTCCCAAATACAATCATACAATCACAATCATACAATCACAATCATACTTTCACAATCATACAATCACAATCATACAATCACAATCATACAATCACAGTCATACAATCACAGTCATACAATCATAATCATACAATTACAATCATACATCACAATCATACAATCACAATCATACAATCGCAATCATACAATCGCAATCATACAATCACAATCATACAATCGCAATCATACAGTTAAAATCTCCCAAATACAATCTCCCAAATACAATCTCCCAAATACAATCATACAATCACAATCATACAGTCACAATCATACAATCACAATCATACTATCACAATCATACAATCACAATCATACAATCACAATCATACAATCACAATCATACAATTACAGTCATACATCGCAATCATACAATTACAATCATACATCACAATCATACAATCACAATCATACAATCAAAATCATACTTTCACAATCATACAATCACAATCATACAATCACAATCATACAATCACAATCATACAATCACAATCGTACAATCACAATCATACAATCACAGACATACAGTCACAAGCATACAATCACAATCATACAATCACAATCATACAATCACAATCACAGAATCACAATCATACAATCACAATCGCACAACCACAATCAGACAATCACAATCATACAATCACAATCATACAATCACAATCATACAATCACAATCATACAATCACAATCATGCAATCACAATCATACAATCATATTCATACAACCACAATCATACAATCACGATCGTACATTCACAATCGTACAATCACAAACGCACAACCACAATCAGACAATCACACTCATACAATCGCAATCATACAATCACAATCATACAATCGCAATCATACAGTTACAATCTCCCAAATACAATCTCCCAAATACAATCTCCCAAATACAATCATACAATCACAATCATACAGTCACAATCATACAATCACAATCATAGTATCACAATCATACAATCACAATCATACAATCACAATCATACAATCACAATCATACAATTACAGTCATACATCGCAATCATACAATTACAATCATACATCACAATCATACAATCACAATCATACAATCGCAATCATACAGTCACAATCATACAATCGCAATCATACAATTACAATCTCCCAAATACAATCTCCCAAATACAGTCTCCCAAATACAATCATACAATCACAATCATACATTCACAATCATACAGTCACAATCATACAATCATAATCATACAATCGCAATCATACAATTACAATCTCCCAAATACAATCTCCCAAATACAATCTCCCAAATACAATCATACAATCACAATCATACAATCACAATCATACTTTCACAATCATACAATCACAATCATACAATCACAATCATACAATCACAGTCATACAATCACAGTCATACAATCATAATCATACAATTACAATCATACATCACAATCATACAATCACAATCATACAATCGCAATCATACAATCACAATCATACAATCGCAATCATACAATTACAATCTCCCAAATACAATCTCCCAAATACAATCAAACAATCAAAATCATACAATCACAATCATACAATCACAATCATTCAATCACAATCATTCTATCACAATCATACAATCACAATCATACAATCATAATCATACAATTACAATCATACATCACAATCATACAATCACAATCATACAATCACAATCATACAATCACAGTCATACAGTCACAGTCATACAATCACAATCATACTATCACAATCATACAATCACAATCGTACAATCACACTCGTACAATCACAATCATACAATCACAATCATACAATCGCAAACATACAATCGCAATCATACAATCACAATCATACAATCTCAATCATACAATCACAATCATACAATCACAATCATACAATCATAATCATACAATTACAATCATACATCACAATCATACAATCACAATCATACAATCGCAATCATACAATCACAATCATACAATCACAATCATACAATCACAATCATACAATCACAGTCATACAATCATAATCATACAATCACAATCATACTTTCACAATCATACAATCACAATCATACAATCACAATCATACAATCATAATCATACAATCACAATCATACTTTCACAATCATACAATCACAATCATACAATCGCAATCATACAATCACAGTCATACCATCGCAATCATACAATCACAATCATACAATCATAATCATACAATTAAAATCATACATCACAATCATACAATCACAATCATACAATCGCAATCATACAATCACAATCATAGGATCACAATCATACTTTGACAATCATACAATCACAATCATACAATCACAATCATACAATCACAATCGTACAATCACAATCATACAATCACAGACATACAGTCACAAGCATACAATCACAATCATACAATCACAATCATACAATCACAATCACAGAATCACAATCATACAATCACAATCGCACAACCACAATCATACAATCACAATCATACAATCGCAATCATACAATCACAATCATAGGATCACAATCATACTTTCACAATCATACAATCACAATCATACAATCACAATCGTACAATCACAATCATACAATCACAATCATACAATCACAATCATACAATCACAATCATACAATCACAATCATACAATCACAATCATACAATCACAATCATACAATCGCAATCATACAATCGCAATCATACAATCGCAATCATACAATCACAACCACAGAATCACAATCATACAATCACAATCGCACAACCACAATCAGACAATCACAATCATACAATCACAATCATACAGTCACAATCATACAATCACAATCATACAATCACAATCATACAATCACAATCATACAATCACAATCATATAATCGCAATCATACAATCACAATCATACAATCGCAATCATACAATCACAATCATACAATCTCAATCATACAATCACAATCATGCAATCACAATCATACAATCATAATCATACAATCACAATCGTACAATCACAATCGTACAATCACAATCGTACAATCACAATCGTACAATCACAATCGCACAACCACAATCAGACAATCACAATCGTACAATCACAATCGTACAATCACAATCGCACAAATACAATCTCCCAAATACAATCATACAATCACAATCATACAATCGCAATCATACAATCACAATCATACAATCGCAATCATACAATTACAATCTCCCAAATACAATCTCCCAAATACAATCATACAATCACAATCATACAATCACAATCATACAATCACAATCATACAATCACAATCATACAATCACAATCATACAATCACAATCATACAATCACAATCATACAATCACAATCATACAATCGCAAGCATACAATCACAATCATACAATCTCAATCATACAATCACAATCATACAATCATAATCATACAATTACAGTCATACATCGCAATCATACAATCACAATCATACAATCGCAGTCAAACAATCACAATCATACAATCGCAATCATGCAATTACAATCTCCCAAATACAATCTCCCAAATACAATTTCCCAAATACAATCACACAATCACAATCATACAATCGCAATCATACAATCACAATCATACAATCGCAATCATACAATCACAATCATACAATCTCAATCATACAATCACAATCATACAATCATAATCATACAATTACAATCATACATCACAATCATACAATCACAATCATACAATCGCAATCATACAATCACAATCATACAATCACAATCATTCAATCACAATCATACTATCACAATCGTACAATCACAATCGTACAATCACAATCGCACAACCACAATCAGACAATCACAATCATACAATCACAATCATACAATCATAATCATACAATTACAGTCATACATCACAATCATACAATCACAATCATACAATCGCAATCATACAATCACAATCATACAATCGCAATCATACAATTACAATCTCCCAAATGCAATCTCCCAAATACAATCTCCCAAATACAATCATACAATCACAATCATACAATCACAATCATACAATCATAATCATACAATTACAATCATACATCACAATCATACAATCGCAATCATACAATCGCAATCATACCATCACAATCATACAATCGCAATCATACAATTACAATCACCCAAATACAATCATACAATCACAATCATACAATCACAATCATACAATCACAATCATACAATTACAATCATACAATCACAATCATACAATCACAATCATACAATCACAATCATACATTCAAAATCATGCAATCACAATCATACAATCACAATCATGCAATCACAATCATACAATCATAATCATACAATCACAATCATACAATCACAATCGTACAATCACAATCGTACAATCACAATCGCACAACCACAATCAGACAATCACAATAGTACAATCACAAACATACAATCACAATCATATAATCACAAAAATACAATCATAATCATACAATCACAATCATACAATCGCAATCGTACAATCACAATCATACAATCATAATCATACAATCACAATCATACAGATCGCAATCATACAATCACAATCATACCATCACAATCATACCATCACAATCATAAAATCACAATCATACAATCATAATCATACAATTACAATCATACATCACAATCATACAATCATAATCATACAATCGCATTCATACAATCGCAATCATACAATCACAATCATACAATCACAATCACACAATCACAATCATAAAATCACAAAAATACAATCATAATCATACAATCACAATCGTACAATCACAATCGTACAATCACAATCGTACAATCACAATCGCACAACCACAATCAGTCAATCACACTCATACAATCACAATCATACAATCACAATCATACAATCACAATCATACAATCAAAATCATACTTTCACAATCATACAATCACAATCATACAATCACAATCATACAATCACAATCATACAATCACAATCATGCAATCACAATCATACAATCACAATCATACAATCACAATCATACAATCGCAATCATACAATCACAATCATACAATCACAATCATACAATCACAATTATGCAATCACATTCATACAATCGCATTCATACAATCGCAATCATACAATCACAATCATACAATCACAATCATACAATCACAATCATAAAATCACAAAAATACAATCATAATCATACAATCACAATCATACAATCGCAATCATACAATCGCAATCATACAATCACAATCATACAATCGCAATCATACAGTTAAAATCTCCCAAATACAATCTCCCAAATACAATCTCCCAAATACAATCATACAATCACAATCATACAGTCACAATCATACAATCACAATCATACTATCACAATCATACAATCACAATCATACAATCACAATCATACAATCACAATCATACAATTACAGTCATACATCGCAATCATACAATTACAATCATACATCACAATCATACAATCACAATCATACAATCGCAATCATACAGTCACAATCATACAATCGCAATCATACAATTACAATCTCCCAAATACAATCTCCCAAATACAATCTCCCAAACACAATCATACAATCACAATCATACAGTCACAATCATACAGTCACAATCATACAATCATAATCATACAATCGCAATCATACAATTACAATCTCCCAAATACAATCTCCCAAATACAATCTCCCAAATACAATCATACAATCACAATCATACAATCACAATCATACTTTCACAATCATACAATCACAATCATACAATCACAATCATACAATCACAATCATAACATCACAATCATACAATCGCAAACATACAATCACAATCATACAATCACAATCATACAATCACAATTATGCAATCACAATCATACAATCGCATTCATACAATCACAATCATACAATCACAATTATGCAATCACAATCATACAATCGCATTCATACAATCACAATCATACAATCACAATCATACAATCACAATCATACAATCACAATCATACAATCACAATCATACAATCACAATTATGCAATCACAATCATACAATCGCATTCATACAATCGCAATCATACAATCACAATCATACAATCACAATCATACAATCACAATTATGCAATCACAATCATACAATCGCATTCATACAATCACAATCATACAATCACAATCATACAATCACAATCATACAATCACAATCATACAATCACAATCATACAATCACAATCATACAATCACAATTATGCAATCACAATCATACAGTCGCATTCATACAATCGCAATCATACAATCACAATCATACAATCACAGTCATACAATCACAATCATAAAATCACAAAAATACAATCATAAACATACAATCACAATCGTAAAATCACAATCATACAATCACAATCATACAATCATAATCATACAATCACAGTCATACGATCGCAATCATACAATCACAATCATTCCATCACAATCATACCATGACAATCATACAATCACAATCATACAATCATGATCATACAATTACAATCATACATCACAATCATACAATCACAATCATACAATCGCAATCATACAATCACAATCATACAATCTCAATCATACAATCACAATCATACAATCACAATCATACATTCAAAATCATGCAATCACAATAATACAATTACAGTCATACATCCCAATCATACAATTACAATCATACATCACAATCATACAATCACAATCATACAATCGTAATCATACAATCACAATCATACAATCGCAATCATACAATTACAATCTCCCAAATACAATCTCCCAAATACAATCTCCCAAATACAATCATACAATCACAATCATACAGTCACAATCATACAATCACAATCATACAATCACAATCATACAATCATAATCATACAATCACAATCATACTTTCACAATCATACAATCACAATCATACAATCGCAATCATACAATCACAATCATACCATCACAATCATACAATCACAATCATACAATCATAATCATACAATTAAAATCATACATCACAATCATACAATCACAATCATACAATCGCAATCATACAATCACAATCATAGGATCACAATCATACTTTCACAATCATACAATCACAATCATACAATCACAATCATGCAATCACAATCATACAATCACAATCATACAATCTCAATCATACAATCACAATCATACAATCATAATCATACAATTACAAACATACATCACAATCATACAATCACTATCATACAATCGCAATCATACAATCACAATCATACAATCACAATCATACAATCGCAATCATACAATTACAATCTCCCAAATACAATCTCCCAAATACAATCAAACAATCACAATCATACAATCACAATCATACAATCACAATCATTCAATCACAATCATTCTATCACAATCATACAATCACAATCATACAATCATAATCATACAATTACAAACATACATCACAATCATACAATCACAATCATACAATCGCAATCATACAATCACAATCATACAATCACAATCATACAGTCACAATCATACAATCACAATCATACTATCACAATCATACAATCACAATCATACAATCACAATCATACAATCACAATCATACAATTACAGTCATACATCGCAATCATACAATTACAATCATACATCACAATCATACAATCACAATCATACAATCGCAATCATACAATCACAATCATACAATCGCAATCATACAATTACAATCTCCCAAATACAATCTCCCAAATACAATCTCCCAAATACAATCATACAATCACAATCATACAATCACAATCATACAATCACCATCATACAATCACAGTCATACAATCACAATCATACTATCACAATCATACAATCACAATCATACAATCACAACCATACAATCACAATCATACAATCACAATCATACAATCACAATCATACAATCACAATCATACAATCACAATCATACATTCAAAATCATGCAATCACAATCATACAATCACAATCATGCAATCACAATCATACAATCATAATCATACAATCACAATCGTACAATCACAATCGTACAATCACAATCGTACAATCACAATCGCACAACCATATTCAGACAATCACAATCGTACAATCACAATCGCACAAATACAATCTCCCAAATACAATCATACAATCACAATCATACAATCACAATCATGCAATCACAATCATACAATCATAATCATACAATCACAATCGTACAATCACAATCGTACAATCACAATCGTACAATCACAATCGTACAATCACAATCGCACAACCACAATCAGACAATCACAATCGTACAATCACAATCGTACAATCACAATCGCACAAATACAATCTCCCAAATACAATCATACAATCACAATCATACAATCGCAATCATACAATCACAATCATACAATCGCAATCATACAATTACAATCTCCCAAATACAATCTCCCAAATACAATCATACAATCACAATCATACAATCACAATCATACAATCACAATCATACAATCACAATCATACAATCACAATCATACAATCACAATCATACAATCACAATCATACAATCGCAAGCATACAATCACAATCATACAATCTCAATCATACAATCACAATCATACAATCATAATCATACAATTACAGTCATACATCGCAATCATACAATCACAATCATACAATCGCAGTCATACAATCACAATCATACAATCGCAATCATGCAATTACAATCTCCCAAATACAATCTCCCAAATACAATTTCCCAAATACAATCACACAATCACAATCATACAATCGCAATCATACAATCACAATCATACAATCGCAATCATACAATCACAATCATACAATCTCAATCATACAATCACAATCATGCAATCATAATCATACAATTACAATCATACATCACAATCATACAATCACAATCATACAATCGCAATCATACAATCACAATCATACAATCACAATCATTCAATCACAATCATACTATCACAATCGTACAATCACAATCGTACAATCACAATCGCACAACCACAATCAGACAATCACAATCATACAATCACAATCGTACAATCACAATCATACAATCACAATCATACTTTCACAATCATACTATCACAATCATACAATCACAATCATACAATCACAGTCATACAATAACAATCATACAATCACAATCATACAATCACAATCATACAATCACAATCATACAATCACAATTATGCAATCACAATCATACAATCGCATTCATACAATCGCAATCATACAATCACAATCATACAATCACAATCACACAATCACAATCATACTATCACAATCATAAAATCACAAAAATACAATCATAATCATACAATCACAATCATACAATCGCAATCATACAATCACAATCATACAATCATAATCATACAATCACAATCAGACGATCGCAATCATACAATCACAATCATACAATCACAATCATACATTCAAAATCATGCAATCACAATCATACAATCACAATCATGCAATCACAATCATACAATCATAATCATACAATCACAATCATACAATCACAATCGTACAATCACAATCGTACAATCACAATCGCACAAGCACAATCAGACAATCACAATAATACAATCACAAACATACAATCACAATCATATAATCACAAAAATACAATCATAATCATACAATCACAATCATACAATCGCAATCGTACAATCACAATCATACAATCATAATCATACAATCACAATCATACAGATCGCAATCATACAATCACAATCATACCATCACAATCATACCATCACAATCATAAAATCACAATCATACAATCATAATCATACAATTACAATCATACATCACAATCATACAATCACAATCATACAATCGCATTCATACAATCGCAATCATACAATCACAATCATACAATCACAATCACACAATCACAATCATACAATCACAATCATAAAATCACAAAAATACAATAATAATCATACAATCACAATCGTACAATCACAATCGTACAATCACAATCGCACAACCACAATCAGTCAATCACACTCATACAATCACAATCATATAATCACAATCATACAATCACAATCATACAATCAAAATCATACTTTCACAATCATACAATCACAATCATACAATCACAATCATACAATCACAATCATACAATCGCAATCATACAATCGCAATCATACAATCGCAATCATACAATCACAATCATAGAATCTCAATCATACAATCACAATCATACAATCCTAATCATACAATTACAATCATACAATCACAATCATACAATCACAATCATACAATCACAATCATACAATCACAATTATGCAATCACATTCATACAATCGCATTCATACAATCGCAATCATACAATCACAATCATACAATCACAATCATACAATCACAATCATAAAATCACAAAAATACAATCATAATCATACAATCACAATCATACAATCGCAATCATACAATCACAATCATACAATCACCATCATACAATCACAGTCATACAATCACAATCATACTATCACAATCATACAATCACAATCATACAATCACAATCATACAATCACAATCATACAATCACAATCATACAATCACAATCATACAATCACAATCATACATTCAAAATCATGCAATCACAATCATACAATCACAATCATGCAATCACAATCATACAATCATAATCATACAATCACAATCGTACAATCACAATCGTACAATCACAATCGTACAATCACAATCGCACAACCATATTCAGACAATCACAATCGTACAATCACAATCGCACAAATACAATCTCCCAAATACAATCATACAATCACAATCATACAATCACAATCATGCAATCACAATCATACAATCATAATCATACAATCACAATCGTACAATCACAATCGTACAATCACAATCGTACAATCACAATCGTACAATCACAATCGCACAACCACAATCAGACAATCACAATCGTACAATCACAATCGTACAATCACAATCGCACAAATACAATCTCCCAAATACAATCATACAATCACAATCATACAATCACAATCATACAATCGCAATCATACAATTACAATCTCCCAAATACAATCTCCCAAATACAATCATACAATCACAATCATACAATCACAATCATACAATCACAATCATACAATCACAATCATACAATCACAATCATACAATCACAATCATACAATCACAATCATACAATCACAATCATACAATCGCAAGCATACAATCACAATCATACAATCTCAATCATACAATCACAATCATACAATCATAATCATACAATTACAGTCATACATCGCAATCATACAATCACAATCATACAATCGCAGTCATACAATCACAATCATACAATCGCAATCATGCAATTACAATCTCCCAAATACAATCTCCCAAATACAATTTCCCAAATACAATCACACAATCACAATCATACAATCACAGTCATACAATAACAATCATACAATCACAATCATACAATCACAATCATACAATCACAATCATACAATCACAATTATGCAATCACAATCATACAATCGCATTCATACAATCGCAATCATACAATCACAATCATACAATCACAATCACACAATCACAATCATACAATCACAATCATAAAATCACAAAAATACAATCATAATCATACAATCACAATCATACAATCGCAATCATACAATCACAATCATACAATCATAATCATACAATCACAATCAGACGATCGCAATCATACAATCACAACCATACCATCACAATCATACCATCACAATTATACAATCACAATCATACAATCGCAATCATACAATCACAATCATACAATCGCAATCATACAATTACAATCTCCCAAATGCAATCTCCCAAATACAATCTCCCAAATACAATCATACAATCACAATCATACAATCACAATCATACAATCACAATCATACAATCATAATCATACAATTACAATCATACATCACAATCATACAATCGCAATCATACAATCGCAATCATACCATCACAATCATACAATCGCAATCATACAATTACAATCTCCCAAATACAATCATACAATCACAATTATACAATCACAATCATACAATCGCAATCATACAATCATAATCATACAATCATAATCATACAATCACAATCATACAGATCGCAATCATACAATCACAATCATACCATCACAATCATACCATCACAATCATAAAATCACAATCATACAATCATAATCATACAATTACAATCATACATCACAATCATACATCACAATCATACAATCACAATCATACAATCGCATTCATACAATCGCAATCATACAATCACAATCATACAATCACAATCACACAATCACAATCATACAATCACAATCATAAAATCACAAAAATACAATAATAATCATACAATCACAATCGTACAATCACAATCGTACAATCACAATCGCACAACCACAATCAGTCAATCACACTCATACAATCACAATCATATAATCACAATCATACAATCACAATCATACAATCAAAATCATACTTTCACAATCATACAATCACAATCATACAATCACAATCATACAATCACAATCATACAATCACAATCATACAATCACAATCATACAATCGCAATCATACAATCGCAATCATACAATCACAATCATAGAATCTCAATCATACAATCACAATCATACAATCCTAATCATACAATTACAATCATACAATCACAATCATACAATCACAATCATACAATCACAATCATACAATCACAATTATGCAATCACATTCATACAATCGCATTCATACAATCGCAATCATACAATCACAATCATACAATCACAATCATACAATCACAATCATAAAATCACAAAAATACAATCATAATCATACAATCACAATCATACAATCGCAATCATACAATCACAATCATACAATCATAATCATAGAATCACAATCACACGATCGCAATCATACAATCACAATCATACCATCACAATCATACCATCACAATCATACCATCACAATCATAAAATCACAATCATACAATCATAATCATACAATTACAATCATACATCACAATCATACAATCACAATCATACAATCGCAATCATACAATCACAATCATACAATCGCAATCATACAATTACAATCTCCCATATACAATCTCCCAAATACAATCTCCCAAATACAATCATACAATCACAATCATACAATCAAAATCATACAATCATAATCATACAATTACAATCATACATCACAATCATACAATCGCAATCATACAATCGCAATCATACAATCACAATCATACAATCGCAATCATACAATTACAATCTCCCAAATACAATCTCCCAAATACAATCTCCCAAATACAATCATACAATCACAATCATACAGTCACAATCATACAATCATAATCATACAATTACAATCATACATCACAATCATACAATGACAATCATACAATCGCAATCATACAATCACAATCATACAATCGCAATCATACAATCACAATCATACAATCATAATCATACAATTACAAACATACATCACAATCATACAATCACAATTATACAATCGCAATCATACAATCACAATCATACAATCGCAATCATACAATCACAATCATACAATCGCAATCATACAATCACAATCATACAATCGCAATCATACAATCACAATCATACAATCTCAATCATACAATCACAAACATACAATCACAATCATATAATCACAATCATACAATCACAATCATACAATCACAATCATACAATCACAATCATACAATCACAATCATACATTCAAAATCATGCAATCACAATCATACAGTCACAATCATACAATCTCAATCATACAATCACAAACATACAATCACAATCATACAGTCACAATCATGCAATCACAATCATACAATCACAATCATACAATCACAATCATACATTCAAAATCATGCAATCACAATCATACAGTCACAATCATACAATCTCAATCATACAATCACAAACATACAATCACAATCATACAGTCACAATCATGCAATCACAATCATACAATCACAATCACACAATCTCAATCATACAATCACAATCATACAATCATAATCATACAATTACAATCATACATCACAATCATACAATCACAATCATACAATCGCAATCATACAATCACAATCATACAATCGCAATCATACAATCACAATCATACAATCTCAATCATACAATCACAATCATACAATCATAATCATACAATTACAATCATACATCACAATCATACAATCACAATCATACAATCGCAATCATACAATCACAATCATACAATCATAATCATACAATTACAATCATACATCACAATCATACAATGACAATCATACAATCGCAATCATACAATCACAATCATACAATCGCAATCATACAATCACAATCATACAATCATAATCATACAATTACAAACATACATCACAATCATACAATCACAATTATACAATCGCAATCATACAATCACAATCATACAATCGCAATCATACAATCACAATCATACAATCGCAATCATACAATCACAATCATACAATCGCAATCATACAATCACAATCATACAATCTCAATCATACAATCACAAACATACAATCACAATCATATAATCACAATCATACAATCACAATCATACAATCACAATCATACAATCACAATCATACAATCACAATCATACATTCAAAATCATGCAATCACAATCATACAGTCACAATCATACAATCTCAATCATACAATCACAAACATACAATCACAATCATACAGTCACAATCATGCAATCACAATCATACAATCACAATCATACAATCTCAATCATACAATCACAATCATACAATCATAATCATACAATTACAATCATACATCACAATCATACAATCACAATCATACAATCGCAATCATACAATCACAATCATACAATCGCAATCATACAATCACAATCATACAATCTCAATCATACAATCACAATCATACAATCATAATCATACAATTACAATCATACATCACAATCATACAATCACAATCATACAATCGCAATCATACAATCACAATCATACAATCGCAATCATACAATTACAATCTCCGAAATACAATCCCCCAAATACAATCATACAATCACAATCATACAATCACAATCATACAATCACAATCATACAATCACAATCATACAATCACAATCATACAATCATAATCATACAATCACAATCATACTTTCACAATCATACAATCACAATCATACAATCACAATCATACAATCACAATCATGCAATCATAATCATACAATCACAATCATACTTTCACAATCATACAATCACAATCATACAATCGCAATCATACAATCACAATCATACCATCACAATCATACAATCATAATCATACAATTAAAATCATACATCACAATCATACAATCACAATCATACAATCGCAATCATACAATCACAATCATAGGATCACAATCATACTTTCACAATCATACAATCACAATCATACAATCACAATCATACAATCACAATCATACAATCACAATCATACAATCACAATCATACAATCATAATCATACAATTAAAATCATACATCACAATCATACAATCACAATCATACAATCGCAATCATACAATCACAATCATAGGATCACAATCATACTTTCACAATCATACAATCACAATCATACAATCACAATCATGCAATCACAATCATACAATCACAATCATACAATCTCAATCATACAATCACAATCATACAATCATAATCATACAATTACAAACATACATCACAATCATACAATCACTATCATACAATCGCAATCATACAATCACAATCATACAATCACAATCATACAATCGCAATCATACAATTACAATCTCCCAAATACAATCTCCCAAATACAATCAAACAATCACAATCATACAATCACAATCATACAATCACAATCATTCAATCACAATCATTCTATCACAATCATACAATCACAATCATACAATCATAATCATACAATTACAAACATACATCACAATCATACAATCACAATCATACAATCGCAATCATACAATCACAATCATACCATCACAATCATACAGTCACAATCATACAATCACAATCATACTATCACAATCATACAATCACAATCATACAATCACAATCATACAATCACAATCATACAATTACAGTCATACATCGCAATCATACAATTACAATCATACATCACAATCATACAATCACAATCATACAATCGCAATCATACAATCACAATCATACAATCGCAATCATACAATTACAATCTCCCAAATACAATCTCCCAAATACAATCTCCCAAATACAATCATACAATCACAATCATACAATCACAATCATACAATCACAATCATACAATCACAGTCATACAATCACAATCATACTATCACAATCATACAATCACAATCATACAATCACAATCATACAATCACAATCATACAATCACAATCATACAATCACAATCATACAATCACAATCATACATTCCAAATCATGCAATCACAATCATACAATCACAATCATACAATCGCAATCATACAATTACAATCTCCCAAATACAATCTCCCAAATACAATCAAACAATCACAATCATACAATCACAATCATACAATCACAATCATTCAATCACAATCATTCTATCACAATCATACAATCACAATCATACAATCATAATCATACAATTACAAACATACATCACAATCATACAATCACAATCATACAATCGCAATCATACAATCACAATCATACAATCACAATCATACAGTCACAATCATACAATCACAATCATACTATCACAATCATACAATCACAATCATACAATCATAATCATACAATCACAATCGTACAATCACAATCGTACAATCACAATCGTACAATCACAATCGCACAACCATATTCAGACAATCACAATCGTACAATCACAATCGCACAAATACAATCTCCCAAATACAATCATACAATCACAATCATATAATCACAATCATACAATCACAATCATACAATCACAATCATACAATTACAATCATACAATCACAATCATACAATCACAATCATACAATCACAATCATACATTCAAAATCATGCAATCACAATCATACAATCACAATCATGCAATCACAATCATACAATCATAATCATACAATCACAATCATACAATCACAATCGTACAATCACAATCGTACAATCACAATCGCACAACCACAATCAGACAATCACAATAATACAATCACAAACATACAATCACAATCATATAATCACAAAAATACAATCATAATCATACAATCACAATCATACAATCGCAATCGTACAATCACAATCATACAATCATAATCATACAATCACAATCATACAGATCGCAATCATACAATCACAATCATACCATCACAATCATACCATCACAATCATAAAATCACAATCATACAATCATAATCATACAATTACAATCATACATCACAATCATACAATCACAATCATACAATCGCATTCATACAATCGCAATCATACAATCACAATCATACAATCACAATCACACAATCACAATCATACAATCACAATCATAAAATCACAAAAATACAATAATAATCATACAATCACAATCGTACAATCACAATCGTACAATCACAATCGCACAACCACAATCAGTCAATCACACTCATACAATCACAATCATACAATCACAATCATACAATCACAATCATACAATCAAAATTATACTTTCACAATCATACAATCACAATCATACAATCACAATCATACAATCACAATCATACAATCACAATCATACAATCACAATCATACAATCACAATCATACAATCGCAATCATACAATCACAATCATAGAATCTCAATCATACAATCACAATCATACAATCCTAATCATACAATTACAATCATACAATCACAATCATACAATCACAATCATACAATCACAATCATACAATCACAATTATGCAATCACATTCATACAATCGCATTCATACAATCGCAATCATACAATCACAATCATACAATCACAATCATACAATCACAATCATAAAATCACAAAAATACAATCATAATCATACAATCACAATCATACAATCGCAATCATACAATCACAATCATACAATCATAATCATAGAATCACAATCACACGATCGCAATCATACAATCACAATCATACCATCACAATCATACCATCACAATCATAAAATCACAATCATACAATCATAATCATACAATTACAATCATACATCACAATCATACAATCACAATCATACAATCGCAATCATACAATCACAATCATACAATCGCAATCATACAATTACAATCTCCCATATACAATCTCCCAAATACAATCTCCCAAATACAATCATACAATCACAATCATATAATCAAAATCATACAATCATAATCATACAATTACAATCATACATCACAATCATACAATCGCAATCATACAATCGCAATCATACAATCACAATCATACAATCGCAATCATACAGTTACATTCTCCCAAATACAATCTCCCAAATACAATCTCCCAAATACAATCATACAATCACAATCATACAGTCACAATCATACAATCACAATCATACTATCACAATCATACAATCACAATCATACAATCACAATCATACAATCACAATCATACAATTACAGTCATACATCGCAATCATACAATTACAATCATACATCACAATCATACAATCGCAATCATACAATCGCAATCATACAATCACAATCATACAATCGCAATCATACAATTACAATCTCCCAAATACAATCTCCCAAATACAATCTCCCAAATACAATCATACAATCACAATCATACAGTCACAATCATACAATCATAATCATACAATTACAATCATACATCACAATCATACAATGACAATCATACAATCGCAATCATACAATCACAATCATACAATCGCAATCATACAATCACAATCATACAATCATAATCATACAATTACAAACATACATCACAATCATACAATCACAATTATACAATCGCAATCATACAATCACAATCATACAATCGCAATCATACAATCACAATCATACAATCGCAATCATACAATCACAATCATACAATCGCAATCATACAATCACAATCATACAATCTCAATCATACAATCACAAACATACAATCACAATCATATAATCACAATCATACAATCACAATCATACAATCACAATCATACAATCACAATCATACAATCACAATCATACATTCAAAATCATGCAATCACAATCATACAGTCACAATCATACAATCTCAATCATACAATCACAAACATACAATCACAATCATACAGTCACAATCATGCAATCACAATCATACAATCACAATCATACAATCACAATCATACATTCAAAATCATGCAATCACAATCATACAGTCACAATCATACAATCTCAATCATACAATCACAAACATACAATCACAATCATACAGTCACAATCATGCAATCACAATCATACAATCACAATCACACAATCTCAATCATACAATCACAATCATACAATCATAATCATACAATTACAATCATACATCACAATCATACAATCACAATCATACAATCGCAATCATACAATCACAATCATACAATCGCAATCATACAATCACAATCATACAATCTCAATCATACAATCACAATCATACAATCATAATCATACAATTACAATCATACATCACAATCATACAATCACAATCATACAATCGCAATCATACAATCACAATCATACAATCATAATCATACAATTACAATCATACATCACAATCATACAATGACAATCATACAATCGCAATCATACAATCACAATCATACAATCGCAATCATACAATCACAATCATACAATCATAATCATACAATTACAAACATACATCACAATCATACAATCACAATTATACAATCGCAATCATACAATCACAATCATACAATCGCAATCATACAATCACAATCATACAATCGCAATCATACAATCACAATCATACAATCGCAATCATACAATCACAATCATACAATCTCAATCATACAATCACAAACATACAATCACAATCATATAATCACAATCATACAATCACAATCATACAATCACAATCATACAATCACAATCATACAATCACAATCATACATTCAAAATCATGCAATCACAATCATACAGTCACAATCATACAATCTCAATCATACAATCACAAACATACAATCACAATCATACAGTCACAATCATGCAATCACAATCATACAATCACAATCATACAATCTCAATCATACAATCACAATCATACAATCATAATCATACAATTACAATCATACATCACAATCATACAATCACAATCATACAATCGCAATCATACAATCACAATCATACAATCGCAATCATACAATCACAATCATACAATCTCAATCATACAATCACAATCATACAATCATAATCATACAATTACAATCATACATCACAATCATACAATCACAATCATACAATCGCAATCATACAATCACAATCATACAATCGCAATCATACAATTACAATCTCCGAAATACAATCCCCCAAATACAATCATACAATCACAATCATACAATCACAATCATACAATCACAATCATACAATCACAATCATACAATCACAATCATACAATCATAATCATACAATCACAATCATACTTTCACAATCATACAATCACAATCATACAATCACAATCATACAATCACAATCATGCAATCATAATCATACAATCACAATCATACTTTCACAATCATACAATCACAATCATACAATCGCAATCATACAATCACAATCATACCATCACAATCATACAATCATAATCATACAATTAAAATCATACATCACAATCATACAATCACAATCATACAATCGCAATCATACAATCACAATCATAGGATCACAATCATACTTTCACAATCATACAATCACAATCATACAATCACAATCATACAATCACAATCATACAATCACAATCATACAATCACAATCATACAATCATAATCATACAATTAAAATCATACATCACAATCATACAATCACAATCATACAATCGCAATCATACAATCACAATCATAGGATCACAATCATACTTTCACAATCATACAATCACAATCATACAATCACAATCATGCAATCACAATCATACAATCACAATCATACAATCTCAATCATACAATCACAATCATACAATCATAATCATACAATTACAAACATACATCACAATCATACAATCACTATCATACAATCGCAATCATACAATCACAATCATACAATCACAATCATACAATCGCAATCATACAATTACAATCTCCCAAATACAATCTCCCAAATACAATCAAACAATCACAATCATACAATCACAATCATACAATCACAATCATTCAATCACAATCATTCTATCACAATCATACAATCACAATCATACAATCATAATCATACAATTACAAACATACATCACAATCATACAATCACAATCATACAATCGCAATCATACAATCACAATCATACCATCACAATCATACAGTCACAATCATACAATCACAATCATACTATCACAATCATACAATCACAATCATACAATCACAATCATACAATCACAATCATACAATTACAGTCATACATCGCAATCATACAATTACAATCATACATCACAATCATACAATCACAATCATACAATCGCAATCATACAATCACAATCATACAATCGCAATCATACAATTACAATCTCCCAAATACAATCTCCCAAATACAATCTCCCAAATACAATCATACAATCACAATCATACAATCACAATCATACAATCACAATCATACAATCACAGTCATACAATCACAATCATACTATCACAATCATACAATCACAATCATACAATCACAATCATACAATCACAATCATACAATCACAATCATACAATCACAATCATACAATCACAATCATACATTCCAAATCATGCAATCACAATCATACAATCACAATCATACAATCGCAATCATACAATTACAATCTCCCAAATACAATCTCCCAAATACAATCAAACAATCACAATCATACAATCACAATCATACAATCACAATCATTCAATCACAATCATTCTATCACAATCATACAATCACAATCATACAATCATAATCATACAATTACAAACATACATCACAATCATACAATCACAATCATACAATCGCAATCATACAATCACAATCATACAATCACAATCATACAGTCACAATCATACAATCACAATCATACTATCACAATCATACAATCACAATCATACAATCATAATCATACAATCACAATCGTACAATCACAATCGTACAATCACAATCGTACAATCACAATCGCACAACCATATTCAGACAATCACAATCGTACAATCACAATCGCACAAATACAATCTCCCAAATACAATCATACAATCACAATCATATAATCACAATCATACAATCACAATCATACAATCACAATCATACAATTACAATCATACAATCACAATCATACAATCACAATCATACAATCACAATCATACATTCAAAATCATGCAATCACAATCATACAATCACAATCATGCAATCACAATCATACAATCATAATCATACAATCACAATCATACAATCACAATCGTACAATCACAATCGTACAATCACAATCGCACAACCACAATCAGACAATCACAATAATACAATCACAAACATACAATCACAATCATATAATCACAAAAATACAATCATAATCATACAATCACAATCATACAATCGCAATCGTACAATCACAATCATACAATCATAATCATACAATCACAATCATACAGATCGCAATCATACAATCACAATCATACCATCACAATCATACCATCACAATCATAAAATCACAATCATACAATCATAATCATACAATTACAATCATACATCACAATCATACAATCACAATCATACAATCGCATTCATACAATCGCAATCATACAATCACAATCATACAATCACAATCACACAATCACAATCATACAATCACAATCATAAAATCACAAAAATACAATAATAATCATACAATCACAATCGTACAATCACAATCGTACAATCACAATCGCACAACCACAATCAGTCAATCACACTCATACAATCACAATCATACAATCACAATCATACAATCACAATCATACAATCAAAATTATACTTTCACAATCATACAATCACAATCATACAATCACAATCATACAATCACAATCATACAATCACAATCATACAATCACAATCATACAATCACAATCATACAATCGCAATCATACAATCACAATCATAGAATCTCAATCATACAATCACAATCATACAATCCTAATCATACAATTACAATCATACAATCACAATCATACAATCACAATCATACAATCACAATCATACAATCACAATTATGCAATCACATTCATACAATCGCATTCATACAATCGCAATCATACAATCACAATCATACAATCACAATCATACAATCACAATCATAAAATCACAAAAATACAATCATAATCATACAATCACAATCATACAATCGCAATCATACAATCACAATCATACAATCATAATCATAGAATCACAATCACACGATCGCAATCATACAATCACAATCATACCATCACAATCATACCATCACAATCATAAAATCACAATCATACAATCATAATCATACAATTACAATCATACATCACAATCATACAATCACAATCATACAATCGCAATCATACAATCACAATCATACAATCGCAATCATACAATTACAATCTCCCATATACAATCTCCCAAATACAATCTCCCAAATACAATCATACAATCACAATCATATAATCAAAATCATACAATCATAATCATACAATTACAATCATACATCACAATCATACAATCGCAATCATACAATCGCAATCATACAATCACAATCATACAATCGCAATCATACAGTTACATTCTCCCAAATACAATCTCCCAAATACAATCTCCCAAATACAATCATACAATCACAATCATACAGTCACAATCATACAATCACAATCATACTATCACAATCATACAATCACAATCATACAATCACAATCATACAATCACAATCATACAATTACAGTCATACATCGCAATCATACAATTACAATCATACATCACAATCATACAATCACAATCATACAATCGCAATCATACAGTCACAATCATACAATCGCAATCATACAATTACAATCTCCCAAATACAATCTCCCAAATACAATCTCCCAAATACAATCATACAATCACAATCATACAGTCACAATCATACAGTCACAATCATACAATCATAATCATACAATCGCAATCATACAATTACAATCTCCCAAATACAATCTCCCAAATACAATCTCCCAAATACAATCATACAATCACAATCATACAATCACAATCATACTTTCACAATCATACAATCACAATCATACAATCACAATCATACAATCACAGTCATACAATCACAGTCATACAATCATAATCATACAATTACAATCATACATCACAATCATACAATCACAATCATACAATCGCAATCATACAATCACAATCATACAATCGCAATCATACAATTACAATCTCCCAAATACAATCTCCCAAATACAATCAAACAATCACAATCATACAATCACAATCATACAATCACAATCATTCAATCACAATCATTCTATCACAATCATACAATCACAATCATACAATCATAATCATACAATTACAATCATACATCACAATCATACAATCACAATCATACAATCACAATCATACAATCACAGTCATACAATCACAGTCATACAATCACAATCATACTATCACAATCATACAATCACAATCGTACAATCACAATCATACAATCACAATCATACAATCGCAAACATACAATCGCAATCATACAATCACAATCATACAATCTCAATCATACAATCACAATCATACAATCATAATCATACAATTACAATCATACATCACAATCATACAATCACAATCATACAATCGCAATCATACAATCACAATCATACAATCGCAATCATACAATCACAATCATACAATCTCAATCATACAATCACAATCATACAATCATAATCATACAATCACAATCATACAATCATAATCATACAATTACAATCATACATCACAATCATACAATCACAATCATACAATCGCAATCATACAATTACAATCTCCGGAATACAATCCCCCAAATACGATCATACAATCACAATCATACAATCACAATCATACAATCACAATCATACAATCACAATCATACAATCATAATCATACAATCACAATCATACTTTCACAATCATACAATCACAATCATACAATCACAATCATACAATCATAATCATACAATCACAATCATACTTTCACAATCATACAATCACAATCATACAATCGCAATCATACAATCACAATCATACCATCACAATCATACAATCACAATCATACAATCATAATCATACAATTAAAATCATACATCACAATCATACAATCACAATCATACAATCGCAATCATACAATCACAATCATAGGATCACAATCATACTTTCACAATCATACAATCACAATCATACAATCACAATCATGCAATCACAATCATACAATCACAATCATACAATCTCAATCATACAATCACAATCATACAATCATAATCATACAATTACAAACATACATCACAATCATACAATCACTATCATACAATCGCAATCATACAATCACAATCATACAATCACAATCATACAATCGCAATCATACAATTACAATCTCCCAAATACAATCTCCCAAATACAATCAAACAATCACAATCATACAATCACAATCATACAATCACAATCATTCAATCACAATCATTCTATCACAATCATACAATCACAATCATACAATCATAATCATACAATTACAAACATACATCACAATCATACAATCACAATCATACAATCGCAATCATACAATCACAATCATACAATCACAATCATACAGTCACAATCATACAATCACCATCATACTATCACAATCATACAATCACAATCATACAATCACAATCATACAATCACAATCATACAATTACAGTCATACATCGCAATCATACAATTACAATCATACATCACAATCATACAATCACAATCATACAATCGCAATCATACAATCACAATCATACAATCGCAATCATACAATTACAATCTCCCAAATACAATCTCCCAAATACAATCTCCCAAATACAATCATACAATCACAATCATACAATCACAATCATACAATCACAATCATACAATCACAGTCATACAATCACAATCATACTATCACAATCATACAATCACAATCATACAATCACAATCATACAATCACAATCATACAATCACAATCATACAATCACAATCATACAATCACAATCATACAATCACAATCATACATTCAAAATCATGCAATCACAATCATACAATCACAATCATGCAATCACAATCATACAATCATAATCATACAATCACAATCGTACAATCACAATCGTACAATCACAATCGTACAATCACAATCGCACAACCATATTCAGACAATCACAATCGTACAATCACAATCGCACAAATACAATCTCCCAAATACAATCATACAATCACAATCATACAATCACAATCATGCAATCACAATCATACAATCATAATCATACAATCACAATCGTACAATCACAATCGTACAATCACAATCGTACAATCACAATCGTACAATCACAATCGCACAACCACAATCAGTCAATCACAATCGTACAATCACAATCGTACAATCACAATCGCACAAATACAATCTCCCAAATACAATCATACAATCACAATCATACAATCGCAATCATACAATCACAATCATACAATCGCAATCATACAATTACAATCTCCCAAATACAATCTCCCAAATACAATCATACAATCACAATCATACAATCACAATCATACAATCACAATCATACAATCACAATCATACAATCACAATCATACAATCACAATCATACAATCGCAAGCATACAATCGCAATCATACAATTACAATCTCCCATATACAATCTCCCAAATACAATCTCCCAAATACAATCATACAATCACAATCATATAATCAAAATCATACAATCATAATCATACAATTACAATCATACATCACAATCATACAATCGCAATCATACAATCGCAATCATACAATCACAATCATACAATCGCAATCATACAGTTACAATCTCCCAAATACAATCTCCCAAATACAATCTCCCAAATACAATCATACAATCACAATCATACAGTCACAATCATACAATCACAATCATACTATCACAATCATACAATCACAATCATACAATCACAATCATACAATCACAATCATACAATTACAGTCATACATCGCAATCATACAATTACAATCATACATCACAATCATACAATCACAATCATACAATCGCAATCATACAGTCACAATCATACAATCGCAATCATACAATTACAATCTCCCAAATACAATCTCCCAAATACAATCTCCCAAATACAATCATACAATCACAATCATACAGTCACAATCATACAGTCACAATCATACAATCATAATCATACAATCGCAATCATACAATTACAATCTCCCAAATACAATCATACAATCACAATCATACAATCACAATCATACTTTCACAATCATACAATCACAATCATACAATCACAATCATACAATCACAGTCATACAATCACAGTCATACAATCATAATCATACAATTACAATCATACATCACAATCATACAATCACAATCATACAATCGCAATCATACAATCACAATCATACAATCGCAATCATACAATTACAATCTCCCAAATACAATCTCCCAAATACAATCAAACAATCACAATCATACAATCACAATCATACAATCACAATCATTCAATCACAATCATTCTATCACAATCATACAATCACAATCATACAATCATAATCATACAATTACAATCATACATCACAATCATACAATCACAATCATACAATCACAATCATACAATCACAGTCATACAATCACAGTCATACAATCACAATCATACTATCACAATCATACAATCACAATCGTACAATCACAATCATACAATCACAATCATACAATCGCAAACATACAATCGCAATCATACAATCACAATCATACAATCTCAATCATACAATCACAATCATACAATCATAATCATACAATTACAATCATACATCACAATCATACAATCACAATCATACAATCGCAATCATACAATCACAATCATTCAATCACAATCATTCTATCACAATCATACAATCACAATCATGCAATCATAATCATACAATTACAATCATACATCACAACCATACAATCACAATCATACAATCACAATCATACAATCACAGTCATACAATCACAGTCATACAATCACAATCATACTATCACAATCATACAATCACAATGGTACAATCACAATCATTCTATCACAATCATACAATCACAATCATACAATCATAATCATACAATTACAAACATACAATCACAATCATACAATCACAATCATACAATCACAATCATACAATCACAATCATACAATCACAATCATACATTCCAAATCATGCAATCACAATCATACAATCACAATCATACAATCGCAATCATACAATTACAATCTCCCAAATACAATCTCCCAAATACAATCAAACAATCACAATCATACAATCATAATCATACAATTACAATCATACATCACAATCATACAATCACAATCATACAATCGCAATCATACAATTACAATCTCCGAAATACAATCCCCCAAATACGATCATACAATCACAATCATACAATCACAATCATACAATCACAATCATACAATCACAATCATACAATCATAATCATACAATCACAATCATACTTTCACAATCATACAATCACAATCATACAATCACAATCATACAATCATAATCATACAATCACAATCATACTTTCACAATCATACAATCACAATCATAGAATCGCAATCATACAATCACAATCATACCATCACAATCATACAATCACAATCATACAATCATAATCATACAATTAAAATCATACATCACAATCATACAATCACAATCATACAATCGCAATCGTACAATCACAATCATAGGATCACAATCATACTTTCACAATCATACAATCACAATCATACAATCACAATCATGCAATCACAATCATACAATCACAATCATACAATCTCAATCATACAATCACAATCATACAATCACAATCATACAATCACAATCATACAATCGCAATCATACAATTACAATCTCCCAAATACAATCTCCCAAATACAATCAAACAATCACAATCATACAATCACAATCATACAATCACAATCATTCAATCCCAATCATTCTATCACAATCATACAATCACAATCATACAATCATAATCATACAATTACAAACATACATCACAATCATACAATCACAATCATACAATCGCAATCATACAATCACAATCATACAATCACAATCATACAGTCACAATCATACAATCACCATCATACTATCACAATCATACAATCACAATCATACAATCACAATCATACAATCACAATCATACAATTACAGTCATACATCGCAATCATACAATTACAATCATACATCACAATCATACAATCACAATCATACAATCGCAATCATACAATCACAATCATACAATCGCAATCATACAATTACAATCTCCCAAATACAATCTCCCAAATACAATCTCCCAAATACAATCATACAATCACAATCATACAATCACAATCATACAATCACAATCATACAATCACAGTCATACAATCACAATCATACTATCACAATCATACAATCACAATCATACAATCACAATCATACAATCACAATCATACAATCACAATCATACAATCACAATCATACAATCACAATCATACAATCATAATCATACAATTACAATCATACATCACAATCATACAATCACAATCATACAATCGCAATCATACAATCACAATCATACAATCGCAATCATACAATCACAATCATACAATCTCAATCATACAATCACAATCATACAATCATAATCATACAATTACAATCATACATCACAATCATACAATCACAATCATACAATCGCAATCATACAATCACAATCATACAATCGCAATCATACAATTACAATCTCCGAAATACAATCCCCCAAATACAATCATACAATCACAATCATACAATCACAATCATACAATCACAATCATACAATCACAATCATGCAATCATAATCATACAATCACAATCATACATTCACAATCATACAATCACAATCATACAATCGCAATCATACAATCACAATCATACCATCACAATCATACAATCATAATCATACAATTAAAATCATACATCACAATCATACAATCACAATCATACAATCGCAATCATACAATCACAATCATAGGATCACAATCATACTTTCACAATCATACAATCACAATCATACAATCACAATCATACAATCACAATCATACAATCACAATCATACAATCATAATCATACAATTAAAATCATACATCACAATCATACAATCACAATCATACAATCGCAATCATACAATCACAATCATAGGATCACAATCATACTTTCACAATCATACAATCACAATCATACAATCACAATCATGCAATCACAATCATACAATCACAATCATACAATCACAATCATACCATCACAATCATACAATCATAATCATACAATTAAAATCATACATCACAATCATACAATCACAATCATACAATCGCAATCATACAATCACAATCATAGGATCACAATCATACTTTCACAATCATACAATCACAATCATACAATCACAATCATACAATCACAATCATACAATCACAATCATACAATCATAATCATACAATTAAAATCATACATCACAATCATACAATCACAATCATACAATCGCAATCATACAATCACAATCATAGGATCACAATCATACTTTCACAATCATACAATCACAATCATACAATCACAATCATACAATCACAATCATACAATCGCAATCATACAATTACAATCTCCCAAATACAATCTCCCAAATACAATCTCCCAAATACAATCATACAATCACAATCATACAATCACAATCATACAATCACAATCATACAATCACAGTCATACAATCACAATCATACTATCACAATCATACAATCACAATCATACAATCACAATCATACAATCACAATCATACAATCACAATCATACAATCACAATCATACAATCACAATCATACATTCCAAATCATGCAATCACAATCATACAATCACAATCATACAATCGCAATCATACAATTACAATCTCCCAAATACAATCTCCCAAATACAATCAAACAATCACAATCATACAATCACAATCATACAATCACAATCATTCAATCACAATCATTCTATCACAATCATACAATCACAATCATACAATCATAATCATACAATTACAAACATACATCACAATCATACAATCACAATCATACAATCGCAATCATACAATCACAATCATACAATCACAATCATACAGTCACAATCATACAATCACAATCATACTATCACAATCATACAATCACAATCATACAATCATAATCATACAATCACAATCGTACAATCACAATCGTACAATCACAATCGTACAATCACAATCGCACAACCATATTCAGACAATCACAATCGTACAATCACAATCGCACAAATACAATCTCCCAAATACAATCATACAATCACAATCATATAATCACAATCATACAATCACAATCATACAATCACAATCATACAATTACAATCATACAATCACAATCATACAATCACAATCATACAATCACAATCATACATTCAAAATCATGCAATCACAATCATACAATCACAATCATGCAATCACAATCATACAATCATAATCATACAATCACAATCATACAATCACAATCGTACAATCACAATCGTACAATCACAATCGCACAACCACAATCAGACAATCACAATAATACAATCACAAACATACAATCACAATCATATAATCACAAAAATACAATCATAATCATACAATCACAATCATACAATCGCAATCGTACAATCACAATCATACAATCATAATCATACAATCACAATCATACAGATCGCAATCATACAATCACAATCATACCATCACAATCATACCATCACAATCATAAAATCACAATCATACAATCATAATCATACAATTACAATCATACATCACAATCATACAATCACAATCATACAATCGCATTCATACAATCGCAATCATACAATCACAATCATACAATCACAATCACACAATCACAATCATACAATCACAATCATAAAATCACAAAAATACAATAATAATCATACAATCACAATCGTACAATCACAATCGTACAATCACAATCGCACAACCACAATCAGTCAATCACACTCATACAATCACAATCATACAATCACAATCATACAATCACAATCATACAATCAAAATCATACTTTCACAATCATACAATCACAATCATACAATCACAATCATACAATCACAATCATACAATCACAATCATACAATCACAATCATACAATCACAATCATACAATCGCAATCATACAATCACAATCATAGAATCTCAATCATACAATCACAATCATACAATCCTAATCATACAATTACAATCATACAATCACAATCATACAATCACAATCATACAATCACAATCATACAATCACAATTATGCAATCACATTCATACAATCGCATTCATACAATCGCAATCATACAATCACAATCATACAATCACAATCATACAATCACAATCATAAAATCACAAAAATACAATCATAATCATACAATCACAATCATACAATCGCAATCATACAATCACAATCATACAATCATAATCATAGAATCACAATCACACGATCGCAATCATACAATCACAATCATACCATCACAATCATACCATCACAATCATACCATCACAATCATAAAATCACAATCATACAATCATAATCATACAATTACAATCATACATCACAATCATACAATCACAATCATACAATCGCAATCATACAATCACAATCATACAATCGCAATCATACAATTACAATCTCCCATATACAATCTCCCAAATACAATCTCCCAAATACAATCATACAATCACAATCATATAATCAAAATCATACAATCATAATCATACAATTACAATCATACATCACAATCATACAATCGCAATCATACAATCGCAATCATACAATCACAATCATACAATCGCAATCATACAGTTACAATCTCCCAAATACAATCTCCCAAATACAATCTCCCAAATACAATCATACAATCACAATCATACAGTCACAATCATACAATCACAATCATACTATCACAATCATACAATCACAATCATACAATCACAATCATACAATCACAATCATACAATTACAGTCATACATCGCAATCATACAATTACAATCATACATCACAATCATACAATCACAATCATACAATCGCAATCATACAGTCACAATCATACAATCGCAATCATACAATTACAATCTCCCAAATACAATCTCCCAAATACAATCTCCCAAATACAATCATACAATCACAATCATACAGTCACAATCATACAGTCACAATCATACAATCATAATCATACAATCGCAATCATACAATTACAATCTCCCAAATACAATCTCCCAAATACAATCTCCCAAATACAATCATACAATCACAATCATACAATCACAATCATACTTTCACAATCATACAATCACAATCATACAATCACAATCATACAATCACAGTCATACAATCACAGTCATACAATCATAATCATACAATTACAATCATACATCACAATCATACAATCACAATCATACAATCGCAATCATACAATCACAATCATACAATCGCAATCATACAATTACAATCTCCCAAATACAATCTCCCAAATACAATCAAACAATCACAATCATACAATCACAATCATACAATCACAATCATTCAATCACAATCATTCTATCACAATCATACAATCACAATCATACAATCATAATCATACAATTACAATCATACATCACAATCATACAATCACAATCATACAATCACAATCATACAATCACAGTCATACAATCACAGTCATACAATCACAATCATACTATCACAATCATACAATCACAATCGTACAATCACAATCATACAATCACAATCATACAATCGCAAACATACAATCGCAATCATACAATCACAATCATACAATCTCAATCATACAATCACAATCATACAATCATAATCATACAATTACAATCATACATCACAATCATACAATCACAATCATACAATCGCAATCATACAATCACAATCATACAATCGCAATCATACAATCACAATCATACAATCTCAATCATACAATCACAATCATACAATCATAATCATACAATCACAATCATACAATCATAATCATACAATTACAATCATACATCACAATCATACAATCACAATCATACAATCGCAATCATACAATTACAATCTCCGGAATACAATCCCCCAAATACGATCATACAATCACAATCATACAATCACAATCATACAATCACAATCATACAATCACAATCATACAATCATAGTCATACAATCACAATCATACTTTCACAATCATACAATCACAATCATACAATCACAATCATACAATCATAATCATACAATCACAATCATACTTTCACAATCATACAATCACAATCATACAATCGCAATCATACAATCACAATCATACCATCACAATCATACAATCACAATCATACAATCATAATCATACAATTAAAATCATACATCACAATCATACAATCACAATCATACAATCGCAATCATACAATCACAATCATAGGATCACAATCATACTTTCACAATCATACAATCACAATCATACAATCACAATCATGCAATCACAATCATACAATCACAATCATACAATCTCAATCATACAATCACAATCATACAATCATAATCATACAATTACAAACATACATCACAATCATACAATCACTATCATACAATCGCAATCATACAATCACAATCATACAATCACAATCATACAATCGCAATCATACAATTACAATCTCCCAAATACAATCTCCCAAATACAATCAAACAATCACAATCATACAATCACAATCATACAATCACAATCATTCAATCACAATCATTCTATCACAATCATACAATCACAATCATACAATCATAATCATACAATTACAAACATACATCACAATCATACAATCACAATCATACAATCGCAATCATACAATCACAATCATACAATCACAATCATACAGTCACAATCATACAATCACCATCATACTATCACAATCATACAATCACAATCATACAATCACAATCATACAATCACAATCATACAATTACAGTCATACATCGCAATCATACAATTACAATCATACATCACAATCATACAATCACAATCATACAATCGCAATCATACAATCACAATCATACAATCGCAATCATACAATTACAATCTCCCAAATACAATCTCCCAAATACAATCTCCCAAATACAATCATATAATCACAATCATACAATCACAATCATACAATCACAATCATACAATCACAGTCATACAATCACAATCATACTATCACAATCATACAATCACAATCATACAATCACAATCATACAATCACAATCATACAATCACAATCATACAATCACAATCATACAATCACAATCATACATTCAAAATCATGCAATCACAATCATACAATCACAATCATGCAATCACAATCATACAATCATAATCATACAATCACAATCGTACAATCACAATCGTACAATCACAATCGTACAATCACAATCGCACAACCATATTCAGACAATCACAATCGTACAATCACAATCGCACAAATACAATCTCCCAAATACAATCATACAATCACAATCATACAATCACAATCATGCAATCACAATCATACAATCATAATCATACAATCACAATCGTACAATCACAATCGTACAATCACAATCGTACAATCACAATCGTACAATCACAATCGCACAACCACAATCAGACAATCACAATCGTACAATCACAATCGTACAATCACAATCGCACAAATACAATCTCCCAAATACAATCATACAATCACAATCATACAATCGCAATCATACAATCACAATCATACAATCGCAATCATACAATTACAATCTCCCAAATACAATCTCCCAAATACAATCATACAATCACAATCATACAATCACAATCATACAATCACAATCATACAATCACAATCATACAATCACAATCATACAATCACAATCATACAATCGCAAGCATACAATCGCAATCATACAATTACAATCTCCCATATACAATCTCCCAAATACAATCTCCCAAATACAATCATACAATCACAATCATATAATCAAAATCATACAATCATAATCATACAATTACAATCATACATCACAATCATACAATCGCAATCATACAATCGCAATCATACAATCACAATCATACAATCGCAATCATACAGTTACAATCTCCCAAATACAATCTCCCAAATACAATCTCCCAAATACAATCATACAATCACAATCATACAGTCACAATCATACAATCACAATCATACTATCACAATCATACAATCACAATCATACAATCACAATCATACAATCACAATCATACAATTACAGTCATACATCGCAATCATACAATTACAATCATACATCACAATCATACAATCACAATCATACAATCGCAATCATACAGTCACAATCATACAATCGCAATCATACAATTACAATCTCCCAAATACAATCTCCCAAATACAATCTCCCAAATACAATCATACAATCACAATCATACAGTCACAATCATACAGTCACAATCATACAATCATAATCATACAATCGCAATCATACAATTACAATCTCCCAAATACAATCATACAATCACAATCATACAATCACAATCATACTTTCACAATCATACAATCACAATCATACAATCACAATCATACAATCACAGTCATACAATCACAGTCATACAATCATAATCATACAATTACAATCATACATCACAATCATACAATCACAATCATACAATCGCAATCATACAATCACAATCATACAATCGCAATCATACAATTACAATCTCCCAAATACAATCTCCCAAATACAATCAAACAATCACAATCATACAATCACAATCATACAATCACAATCATTCAATCACAATCATTCTATCACAATCATACAATCACAATCATACAATCATAATCATACAATTACAATCATACATCACAATCATACAATCACAATCATACAATCACAATCATACAATCACAGTCATACAATCACAGTCATACAATCACAATCATACTATCACAATCATACAATCACAATCGTACAATCACAATCATACAATCACAATCATACAATCGCAAACATACAATCGCAATCATACAATCACAATCATACAATCTCAATCATACAATCACAATCATACAATCATAATCATACAATTACAATCATACATCACAATCATACAATCACAATCATACAATCGCAATCATACAATCACAATCATACAATCGCAATCATACAATCACAATCATACAATCTCAATCATACAATCACAATCATACAATCATAATCATACAATTACAATCATACATCACAATCATACAATCACAATCATACAATCGCAATCATACAATCACAATCATACAATCGCAATCATACAATTACAATCTCCCAAATACAATCTCCCAAATACAATCAAACAATCACAATCATACAATCACAATCATACAATCACAATCATTCAATCACAATCATTCTATCACAATCATACAATCACAATCATGCAATCATAATCATACAATTACAATCATACATCACAACCATACAATCACGATCATACAATCACAATCATACAATCACAGTCATACAATCACAGTCATACAATCACAATCATACTATCACAATCATACAATCACAATGGTACAATCACAATCGTACAATCACAATCATACAATCACAATCATACAATCGCAAACATACAATCGCAATCATACAATCACAATCATACAATCTCAATCATACAATCACAATCATACAATCATAATCATACAATTACAATCATACATCACAATCATACAATCACAATCATACAATCGCAATCATACAATCACAATCATACAATCGCAATCATACAATCACAATCATACAATCTCAATCATACAATCACAATCATACAATCATAATCATACAATTACAATCATACATCACAATCATACAATCACAATCATACAATCGCAATCATACAATTACAATCTCCGAAATACAATCCCCCAAATACGATCATACAATCACAATCATACAATCACAATCATACAATCACAATCATACAATCACAATCATACAATCATAATCATACAATCACAATCATACTTTCTCAATCATACAATCACAATCATACAATCACAATCATACAATCATAATCATACAATCACAATCATACTTTCACAATCATACAATCACAATCATACAATCGCAATCATACAATCACAATCATACCATCACAATCATACAATCACAATCATACAATCATAATCATACAATTAAAATCATACATCACAATCATACAATCACAATCATACAATCGCAATCATACAATCACAATCATAGGATCACAATCATACTTTCACAATCATACAATCACAATCATACAATCACAATCATGCAATCACAATCATACAATCACAATCATACAATCTCAATCATACAATCACAATCATACAATCACAATCATACAATCACAATCATACAATCGCAATCATACAATTACAATCTCCCAAATACAATCTCCCAAATACAATCAAACAATCACAATCATACAATCACAATCATACAATCACAATCATTCAATCCCAATCATTCTATCACAATCATACAATCACAATCATACAATCATAATCATACAATTACAAACATACATCACAATCATACAATCACAATCATACAATCGCAATCATACAATCACAATCATACAATTACAGTCATACATCGCAATCATACAATTACAATCATACATCACAATCATACAATCACAATCATACAATCGCAATCATACAATCACAATCATACAATCGCAATCATACAATTACAATCTCCCAAATACAATCTCCCAAATACAATCTCCCAAATACAATCATACAATCACAATCATACAATCACAATCATACAATCACAATCATACAATCACAGTCATACAATCACAATCATACTATCACAATCATACAATCACAATCATACAATCACAATTATGCAATCACAATCATACAATCGCATTCATACAATCGCAATCATACAATCACAATCATACAATCACAATCACACAATCACAATCATACAATCACAATCATAAAATCACAATCATAAAATCATAATCATACAATCACAATCATACAATCGCAATCATACAATCACAATCATACAATCATAATCATACAATCACAATCAGACGATCGCAATCATACAATCACAACCATACCATCACAATCATACCATCACAATTATACAATCACAATCATACAATCGCAATCATACAATCACAATCATACAATCGCAATCATACAATTACAATCTCCCAAATGCAATCTCCCAAATACAATCTCCCAAGTACAACCATACAATCACAATCATACAATCACAATCATACAATCACAATCATACAATCATAATCATACAATTACAATCATACATCACAATCATACAATCGCAATCATACAATCGCAATCATACCATCACAATCATACAATCGCAATCATACAATTACAATCTCCCAAATACAATCATACAATCACAATTATACAATCACAATCATACAATCGCAATCATACAATCATAATCATACAATTACAGTCATACATCGCAATCATACAATCACAATCATACAATCGCAGTCATACAATCACAATCATACAATCGCAATCATGCAATTACAATCTCCCCAATACAATCTCCCAAAGACAATTTCCCAAATACAATCACACAATCACAATCATACAATCACAATTATACAATCACAATCATACAATCGCAATCATACAATCACAATCATACAATCGCAATCATACAATTACAATCTCCCAAATGCAATCTCCCAAATACAATCTCCCAAATACAATCATACAATCACAATCATACAATCACAATCATGCAATCATAATCATACAATTACAATCATACATCACAATCATACAATCGCAATCATACAATCGCAATCATACCATCACAATCATACAATCGCAATCATACAATTACAATCTCCCAAATACAATCATACAATCACAATCATACAATCACAATCATACAATCACAATCATACAATCACAATCATACAATTACAATCATACAATCACAATCATACAATCACAGTCATACAATCACAATCATACATTCAAAATCATGCAATCACAATCATACAATCACAATCATGCAATCACAATCATACAATCATAATCATACAATCACAATCATACAATCACAATCGTACAATCACAATCGTACAATCACAATCGCACAACCACAATCAGACAATCACAATAATACAATCACAAACATACAATCACAATCATATAATCACAAAAATACAATCATAATCATACAATCACAATCATACAATCGCAATCGTACAATCACAATCATACAATCATAATCATACAATCACAATCATACAGATCGCAATCATACAATCACAATCATACCATCACAATCATACCATCACAATCATAAAATCACAATCATACAATCATAATCATACAATTACAATTATGCAATCACATTCATACAATCGCATTCATACAATCGCAATCATACAATCACAATCATACAATCACAATCACACAATCACAATCATACAATCACAATCATAAAATCACAAAAATACAATAATAATCATACAATCACAATCGTACAATCACAATCGTACAATCACAATCGCACAACCACAATCAGTCAATCACACTCATACAATCACAATCATACAATCACAATCATACAATCACAATCATACAATCAAAATCATACTTTCACAATCATACAATCACAATCATACAATCACAATCATACAATCACAATCATACAATCAAAATCATACTTTCACAATCATACAATCACAATCATACAATCACAATCATACAATCACAATCATACAATCACAATCATACAATCACAATCATACAATCACAATCATACAATCACAATCATACAATCGCAATCATACAATCACAATCATAGAATCTCAATCATACAATCACAATCATACAATCCTAATCATACAATTACAATCATACAATCACAATCATACAATCACAATCATACAATCACAATTATGCAATCACATTCATACAATCGCATTCATACAATCCCAATCATACAATCACAATCATACAATCACAATCATACAATCACAATCATAAAATCACAAAAATACAATCATAATCATACAATCACAATCATACAATCGCAATCATACAATCACAATCATACAATCATAATCATAGAATCACAATCACACGATCGCAATCATACAATCACAATCATACCATCACAATCATACCATCACAATCATACCATCACAATCATAAAATCACAATCATACAATCATAATCATACAGTTACAATCATACATCACAATCATACAATCACAATCATACAATCGCAATCATACAATCACAATCATACAATCGCAATCATACAATTACAATCTCCCATATACAATCTCCCAAATACAATCTCCCAAATACAATCATACAATCACAATCATACAATCAAAATCATACAATCATAATCATACAATTACAATCATACATCACAATCATACAATCGCAATCATACAATCGCAATCATACAATCACAATCATACAATCGCAATCATACAGTTACAATCTCCCAAATACAATCTCCCAAATACAATCTCCCAAATACAATCATACAATCACAATCATACAGTCACAATCATACAATCACAATCATACTATCACAATCATACAATCACAATCATACAATCACAATCATACAATCACAATCATACAATTACTGTCATACATCGCAATCATACAATTACAATCATACATCACAATCATACAATCACAATCATACAATCGCAATCATACAGTCACAATCATACAATCGCAATCATACAATTACAATCTCCCAAATACAATCTCCCAAATACAATCATACAATCACAATCATACAGTCACAATCATACAGTCACAATCATACAATCATAATCATACAATCGCAATCATACAATTACAATCTCCCAAATACAATCTCCCAAATACAATCTCCCAAATACAATCATACAATCACAATCATACAATCACAATCATACTTTCACAATCATACAATCACAATCATACAATCACAATCATACAATCACAGTCATACAATCACAGTCATACAATCATAATCATACAATTACAATCATACATCACAATCATACAATCACAATCATACAATCGCAATCATACAATCACAATCATACAATCGCAATCATACAATTACAATCTCCCAAATACAATCTCCCAAATACAATCAAACAATCACAATCATACAATCACAATCATACAATCACAATCATTCAATCACAATCATTCTATCACAATCATACAATCACAATCATACAATCATAATCATACAATTACAATCATACATCACAATCATACAATCACAATCATACAATCACAATCATACAATCACAGTCATACAATCACAGTCATACAATCACAATCATACTATCACAATCATACAATCACAGTCGTACAATCACAATCGTACAATCACAATCATACAATCACAATCATACAATCGCAAACATACAATCGCAATCATACAATCACAATCATACAATCTCAATCATACAATCACAATCATACAATCATAATCATACAATTACAATCATACATCACAATCATACAATCACAATCATACAATCGCAATCATACAATCACAATCATACAATCGCAATCATACAATCACAATCATACAATCTCAATCATACAATCACAATCATACAATCATAATCATACAATTACAATCATACATCACAATCATACAATCACAATCATACAATCGCAATCATACAATCACAATCATACAATCGCAATCATACAATTACAATCTCCGAAATACAATCCCCCAAATACAATCATACAATCACAATCATACAATCACAATCATACAATCACAATCATACAATCACAATCATACAATCATAATCATACAATCACAATCATACTTTCACAATCATACAATCACAATCATACAATCACAATCATACAATCATAATCATACAATCACAATCATACTTTCACAATCATACAATCACAATCATACAATCGCAATCATACAATCACAATCATACCATCACAATCATACAATCACAATCATACAATCATAATCATACAATTAAAATCATACATCACAATCATACAATCACAATCATACAATCGCAATCATACAATCACAATCATAGGATCACAATCATACTTTGACAATCATACAATCACAATCATACAATCACAATCATACAATCACAATCGTACAATCACAATCATACAAACACAGACATACAGTCACAAGCATACAATCACAATCATACAATCACAATCATACAATCACAATCACAGAATCACAATCATACAATCACAATCGCACAACCACAATCAGACAATCACAATCATACAATCACAATCATACAATCACAATCATACAATCACAATCATACAATCACAATCATGCAATCACAATCATACAATCATATTCATACAACCACAATCATACAATCACAATCGTACATTCACAATCGTACAATCACAAACGCACAACCACAATCAGACAATCACACTCATACAATCACAATCATACAATCACAATCATACAATCACAATCATAACATCACAATCATAACATCACAATCATACAATCGCAAACATACAATCACAATCATACAATCACAATCATACAATCACAATTATGCAATCACAAACATACAATCGCATTCATACAATCACAATCATACAATCACAATTATGCAATCACAATCATACAATCGCATTCATACAATCACAATCATACAATCACAATCATACAATCACAATCATACAATCACAATCATACAATCACAATCATACAATCACAATCATACAATCACAATTATGCAATCACAATCATACAATCGCATTCATACAATCGCAATCATACAATCACAATCATACAATCACAATCATACAATCACAATCAAAAAATCACAAAAATACAATCATAAACATACAATCACAATCATACAATCGCAATCATACAATCACAATCATACAACCATAATCATACAATCAGAATCATACGATCGCAATCATACAATCACAATCATACCATCACAATCATACCATGACAATCATACAATCACAATCATACAATCATAATCATACAATTACAATCATACATCACAATCATACAATCACAATCATACAATCGCAATCATACAATCACAATCATACAATCACAATTATGCAATCACAATCATACAATCGCATTCATACAATCACAATCATACAATCACAATCATACAATCACAATCATACAATCACAATCATACAATCACAATCATACAATCACAATTATGCAATCACAATCATACATCACAATCATACAATCACAATCATACAATCGCAATCATACAATCACAATCATACAATCGCAATCATACAATTACAATCTCCCAAATACAATCTCCCAAATACAATCTCCCAAGTACAATCATACAATCACAATCATACAATCACAATCATACAATCACAATCATACTATCACAATCATACAATCACAATCATACAATCACAACCATACAATCAGAATCATACAATCACAATCATACAATCACAATCATACAATCACAATCATACATTCAAAATCATGCAATCACAATCATACAATTACAGTCATACATCGCAATCATACAATTACAATCATACATCACAATCATACAATCACAATCATACAATCGCAATCATACAATCACAATCATACAATCGCAATCATACAATTACAATCTCCCAAATACAATCTCCCAAATACAATCTCCCAAATACAATCATACAATCACAATCATACAGTCACAATCATACAATCATAATCATACAATTACAATCATACATCACAATCATACAATGACAATCATACAATCGCAATCATACAATCACAATCATACAATCGCAATCATACAATCACAATCATACAATCATAATCATACAATTACAAACATACATCACAATCATACAATCACAATTATACAATCGCAATCATACAATCACAATCATACAATCGCAATCATACAATCACAATCATACAATCGCAATCATACAATCACAATCATACAATCGCAATCATACAATCACAATCATACAATCTCAATCATACAATCACAAACATACAATCACAATCATATAATCACAATCATACAATCACAATCATACAATCACAATCATACAATCACAATCATACAATCACAATCATACATTCAAAATCATGCAATCACAATCATACAGTCACAATCATACAATCTCAATCATACAATCACAAACATACAATCACAATCATACAGTCACAATCATGCAATCACAATCATACAATCACAATCATACAATCTCAATCATACAATCACAAGCATACAATCATAATCATACAATTACAATCATACATCACAATCATACAATCACAATCATACAATCGCAATCATACAATCACAATCATACAATCGCAATCATACAATCACAATCATACAATCTCAATCATACAATCACAATCATACAATCATAATCATACAATTACAATCATACATCACAATCATACAATCACAATCATACAATCGCAATCATACAATCACAATCATACAATCTCAATCATACAATCACAATCATACAATCATAATCATACAATTACAATCATACATCACAATCATACAATCACAATCATACAATCGCAATCATACAATTACAATCATACAATCACAATCATTCAATCACAATCATACTATCACAATCGTACAATCACAATCGTACAATCACAATCGCACAACCACAATCAGACAATCACAATCAGACAATCACAATCATACAATCACAATCATACAATCACAATCATACAATCACAATCATACTTTCACAATCATACTATCACAATCATACAATCACAATCATACAATCACAGTCATACAATAACAATCATACAATCACAATCATACAATCACAATCATACAATCACAATCATACAATCACAATTATGCAATCACAATCATACAATCGCATTCATACAATCGCAATCATACAATCACAATCATACAATCACAATCACACAATCACAATCATACAATCACAATCATAAAATCACAAAAATACAATCATAATCATACAATCACAATCATACAATCGCAATCATACAATCACAATCATACAATCACAATCATACAATCATAATCATACAATCACAATCAGACGATCGCAATCATACAATCACAACCATACCATCACAATCATACCATCACAATTATACAATCACAATCATACAATCGCAATCATACAATCACAATCATACAATCGCAATCATACAATTACTATCTCCCAAATGCAATCTCCCAAATACAATCTCCCAAATACAATCATACAATCACAATCATACAATCACAATCATACAATCACAATCATACAATCATAATCATACAATTACAATCATACATCACAATCATACAATCGCAATCATACAATCGCAATCATACCATCACAATCATACAATCGCAATCATACAATTACAATCTCCCAAATACAATCATACAATCACAATTATACAATCACAATCATACAATCGCAATCATACAATCATAATCATACAATTACAGTCATACATCGCAATCATACAATCACAATCATACAATCGCAGTCATACAATCACAATCATACAATCGCAATCATGCAATTACAATCTCCCAAATACAATCTCCCAAATACAATTTCCCAAATACAATCACACAATCACAATCATACAATCACAATTATACAATCACAATCATACAATCGCAATCATACAATCACAATCATACAATCGCAATCATACAATTACAATCTGCCAAATGCAATCTCCCAAATACAATCTCCCAAATACAATCATACAATCACAATCATACAATCATAATCATACAATTACAATCATACATCACAATCATACAATCGCAATCATACAATCGCAATCATACCATCACAATCATACAATCGCAATCATACAATTACAATCTCCCAAATACAATCATACAATCACAATCATACAATCACAATCATACAATCACAATCATACAATCACAGTCATACAATTACAATCATACAATCACAATCATACAATCACAATCATACAATCACAATCATACATTCAAAATCATGCAATCACAATCATACAATCACAATCATGCAATCACAATCACACAATCATAATCATACAATCACAATCATACAATCACAATCGTACAATCACAATCGTACAATCACAATCGCACAACCACAATCAGACAATCACAATAATACAATCACAAACATACAATCACAATCATATAATCACAAAAATACAATCATAATCATACAATCACAATCATACAATCGCAATCGTACAATCACAATCATACAATCATAATCATACAATCACAATCATACAGATCGCAATCATACAATCACAACCATACCATCACAATCATACAATCACAATCATACAATCACAATCATACAATCACAATTATGCAATCACATTCATACAATCGCATTCATACAATCGCAATCATACAATCACAATCATACAATCACAATCATACAATCACAATCATAAAATCACAAAAATACAATCATAATCATACAATCACAATCATACAATCGCAATCATACAATCACAATCATACAATCATAATCATAGAATCACAATCACACGATCGCAATCATACAATCACAATCATACCATCACAATCATACCATCACAATCATACCATCACAATCATAAAATCACAATCATGCAATCATAATCATACAATTACAATCATACATCACAATCATACAATCACAATCATACAATCGCAATCATACAATCACAATCATACAATCGCAATCATACAATTACAATCTCCCATATACAATCTCCCAAATACAATCTCCCAAATACAATCATACAATCACAATCATACAATCAAAATCATACAATCATAATCATACAATTACAATCATACATCACAATCATACAATCGCAATCATACAATCGCAATCATACAATCACAATCATACAATCGCAATCATACAGTTACAATCTCCCAAATACAATCTCCCAAATACAATCTCCCAAATACAATCATACAATCACAATCATACAGTCACAATCATACAATCACAATCATACTATCACAATCATACAATCACAATCATACAATCACAATCATACAATCACAATCATACAATCACAATCATACAATTACAGTCATACATCGCAATCATACAATTACAATCATACATCACAATCATACAATCACAATCATACAATCGCAATCATACAATCACAATCATACAATCGCAATCATACAATTACAATCTCCCATATACAATCTCCCAAATACAATCTCCCAAATACAATCAAACAATCACAATCATACAATCACAATCATACAATCACAATCATTCAATCACAATCATTCTATCACAATCATACAATCACAATCATACAATCATAATCATACAATTACAATCATACATCACAATCATACAATCACAATCATACAATCACAATCATACAATCACAGTCATACAATCACAGTCATACAATCACAATCATACTATCACAATCATACAATCACAATCGTACAATCACAATCATACAATCACAATCATACAATCGCAAACATACAATCGCAATCATACAATCACAATCATACAATCTCAATCATACAATCACAATCATACAATCATAATCATACAATTACAATCATACATCACAATCATACAATCACAATCATACAATCGCAATCATACAATCACAATCATACAATCGCAATCATACAATCACAATCATACAATCTCAATCATACAATCACAATCATACAATCATAATCATACAATTACAATCATACATCACAATCATACAATCACAATCATACAATCGCAATCATACAATCACAATCATACAATCGCAATCATACAATTACAATCTCCCAAATACAATCTCCCAAATACAATCAAACAATCACAATCATACAATCACAATCATACAATCACAATCATTCAATCACAATCATTCTATCACAATCATACAATCACAATCATGCAATCATAATCATACAATTACAATCATACATCACAACCATACAATCACAATCATACAATCACAATCATACAATCACAGTCATACAATCACAGTCATACAATCACAATCATACTATCACAATCATACAATCACAATGGTACAATCACAATCGTACAATCACAATCATACAATCACAATCATACAATCGCAAACATACAATCGCAATCATACAATCACAATCATACAATCTCAATCATACAATCACAATCATACAATCATAATCATACAATTACAATCATACATCACAATCATACAATCACAATCATACAATCGCAATCATACAATCGCAATCATACAATCACAATCATACCATCACAATCATACAATCACAATCATACAATCATAATCATACAATTAAAATCATACATCACAATCATACAATCACAATCATACAATCGCAATCATACAATCACAATCATAGGATCACAATCATACTTTCACAATCATACAATCACAATCATACAATCACAATCATGCAATCACAATCATACAATCACAATCATACAATCTCAATCATACAATCACAATCATACAATCACAATCATACAATCACAATCATACAATCGCAATCATACAATTACAATCTCCCAAATACAATCTCCCAAATACAATCAAACAATCACAATCATACAATCACAATCATACAATCACAATCATTCAATCCCAATCATTCTATCACAATCATACAATCACAATCATACAATCATAATCATACAATTACAAACATACATCACAATCATACAATCACAATCATACAATCGCAATCATACAATCACAATCATACAATCACAATCATACAGTCACAATCATACAATCACCATCATACTATCACAATCATACAATCACAATCATACAATCACAATCATACAATCACAATCATACAATTACAGTCATACATCGCAATCATACAATTACAATCATACATCACAATCATACAATCACAATCATACAATCGCAATCATACAATCACAATCATACAATCGCAATCATACAATTACAATCTCCCAAATACAATCTCCCAAATACAATCTCCCAAATACAATCATACAATCACAATCATACAATCACAATCATACAATCACAATCATACAATCACAGTCATACAATCACAATCATACTATCACAATCATACAATCACAATCATACAATCACAATCATACAATCACAATCATACAATCACAATCATACAATCACAATCATACAATCACAATCATACATTCAAAATCATGCAATCACAATCATACAATCACAATCATGCAATCACAATCATACAATCATAATCATACAATCACAATCGTACAATCACAATCGTACAATCACAATCGTACAATCACAATCGTACAATCACAATCGCACAACCATATTCAGACAATCACAATCGTACAATCACAATCGCACAAATACAATCTCCCAAATACAATCATACAATCACAATCATACAATCTCAATCATACAATCACAATCATACAATCATAATCATACAATTACAGTCATACATCGCAATCATACAATCACAATCATACAATCGCAGTCATACAATCACAATCATACAATCGCAATCATGCAATTACAATCTCCCAAATACAATCTCCCAAATACAATTTCCCAAATACAATCACACAATCACAATCATACAATCGCAATCATACAATCACAATCATACAATCGCAATCATACAATCACAATCATACAATCTCAATCATACAATCACAATCATACAATCATAATCATACAATTACAATCATACATCACAATCATACAATCACAATCATACAATCGCAATCATACAATCACAATCATACAATCACAATCATTCAATCACAATCATACTATCACAATCGTACAATCACAATCGTACAATCACAATCGCACAACCACAATCAGACAATCACAATCATACAATCACAATCATACAATCACAATCATACAATCACAATCATACTTTCACAATCATACTATCACAATCATACAATCACAATCATACAATCACAGTCATACAATAACAATCATACAATCACAATCATACAATCACAATCATACAATCACAATCATACAATCACAATTATGCAATCACAATCATACAATCGCATTCATACAATCGCAATCATACAATCACAATCATACAATCACAATCACACAATCACAATCATACAATCACAATCATAAAATCACAATCATAAAATCATAATCATACAATCACAATCATACAATCGCAATCATACAATCACAATCATACAATCATAATCATACAATCACAATCAGACGATCGCAATCATACAATCACAACCATACCATCACAATCATACCATCACAATTATACAATCACAATCATACAATCGCAATCATACAATCACAATCATACAATCGCAATCATACAATTACAATCTCCCAAATGCAATCTCCCAAATACAATCTCCCAAGTACAACCATACAATCACAATCATACAATCACAATCATACAATCACAATCATACAATCATAATCATACAATTACAATCATACATCACAATCATACAATCGCAATCATACAATCGCAATCATACCATCACAATCATACAATCGCAATCATACAATTACAATCTCCCAAATACAATCATACAATCACAATTATACAATCACAATCATACAATCGCAATCATACAATCATAATCATACAATTACAGTCATACATCGCAATCATACAATCACAATCATACAATCGCAGTCATACAATCACAATCATACAATCGCAATCATGCAATTACAATCTCCCCAATACAATCTCCCAAATACAATTTCCCAAATACAATCACACAATCACAATCATACAATCACAATTATACAATCACAATCATACAATCGCAATCATACAATCACAATCATACAATCGCAATCATACAATTACAATCTCCCAAATGCAATCTCCCAAATACAATCTCCCAAATACAATCATACAATCACAATCATACAATCACAATCATGCAATCATAATCATACAATTACAATCATACATCACAATCATACAATCGCAATCATACAATCGCAATCATACCATCACAATCATACAATCGCAATCATACAATTACAATCTCCCAAATACAATCATACAATCACAATCATACAATCACAATCATAAAATCACAATCATACAATCACAATCATACAATTACAATCATACAATCACAATCATACAATCACAGTCATACAATCACAATCATACATTCAAAATCATGCAATCACAATCATACAATCACAATCATGCAATCACAATCATACAATCATAATCATACAATCACAATCATACAATCACAATCGTACAATCACAATCGTACAATCACAATCGCACAACCACAATCAGACAATCACAATAATACAATCACAAACATACAATCACAATCATATAATCACAAAAATACAATCATAATCATACAATCACAATCATACAATCGCAATCGTACAATCACAATCATACAATCATAATCATACAATCACAATCATACAGATCGCAATCATACAATCACAATCATACCATCACAATCATACCATCACAATCATAAAATCACAATCATACAATCATAATCATACAATTACAATTATGCAATCACATTCATACAATCGCATTCATACAATCGCAATCATACAATCACAATCATACAATCACAATCACACAATCACAATCATACAATCACAATCATAAAATCACAAAAATACAATAATAATCATACAATCACAATCGTACAATCACAATCGTACAATCACAATCGCACAACCACAATCAGTCAATCACACTCATACAATCACAATCATACAATCACAATCATACAATCACAATCATACAATCAAAATCATACTTTCACAATCATACAATCACAATCATACAATCACAATCATACAATCACAATCATACAATCACAATCATACAATCACAATCATACAATCACAATCATACAATCACAATCATACAATCACAATCATACAATCGCAATCATACAATCACAATCATAGAATCTCAATCATACAATCACAATCATACAATCCTAATCATACAATTACAATCATACAATCACAATCATACAATCACAATCATACAATCACAATTATGCAATCACATTCATACAATCGCATTCATACAATCCCAATCATACAATCACAATCATACAATCACAATCATACAATCACAATCATAAAATCACAAAAATACAATCATAATCATACAATCACAATCATACAATCGCAATCATACAATCACAATCATACAATCATAATCATAGAATCACAATCACACGATCGCAATCATACAATCACAATCATACCATCACAATCATACCATCACAATCATACCATCACAATCATAAAATCACAATCATACAATCATAATCATACAGTTACAATCATACATCACAATCATACAATCACAATCATACAATCGCAATCATACAATCACAATCATACAATCGCAATCATACAATTACAATCTCCCATATACAATCTCCCAAATACAATCTCCCAAATACAATCATACAATCACAATCATACAATCAAAATCATACAATCATAATCATACAATTACAATCATACATCACAATCATACAATCGCAATCATACAATCGCAATCATACAATCACAATCATACAATCGCAATCATACAGTTACAATCTCCCAAATACAATCTCCCAAATACAATCTCCCAAATACAATCTCCCAAATACAATCATACAATCACAATCATACAGTCACAATCATACAATCACAATCATACTATCACAATCATACAATCACAATCATACAATCACAATCATACAATCACAATCATACAATTACTGTCATACATCGCAATCATACAATTACAATCATACATCACAATCATACAATCACAATCATACAATCGCAATCATACAGTCACAATCATACAATCGCAATCATACAATTACAATCTCCCAAATACAATCTCCCAAATACAATCATACAATCACAATCATACAGTCACAATCATACAGTCACAATCATACAATCATAATCATACAATCGCAATCATACAATTACAATCTCCCAAATACAATCTCCCAAATACAATCTCCCAAATACAATCATACAATCACAATCATACAATCACAATCATACTTTCACAATCATACAATCACAATCATACAATCACAATCATACAATCACAGTCATACAATCACAGTCATACAATCATAATCATACAATTACAATCATACATCACAATCATACAATCACAATCATACAATCGCAATCATACAATCACAATCATACAATCGCAATCATACAATTACAATCTCCCAAATACAATCTCCCAAATACAATCAAACAATCACAATCATACAATCACAATCATACAATCACAATCATTCAATCACAATCATTCTATCACAATCATACAATCACAATCATACAATCATAATCATACAATTACAATCATACATCACAATCATACAATCACAATCATACAATCACAATCATACAATCACAGTCATACAATCACAGTCATACAATCACAATCATACTATCACAATCATACAATCACAGTCGTACAATCACAATCGTACAATCACAATCATACAATCACAATCATACAATCGCAAACATACAATCGCAATCATACAATCACAATCATACAATCTCAATCATAC